>NC_072733.1:95537379-95743035 GCF_026930045.1 Uloborus diversus
GATGTTTACTGACTTTCAGCTGGACATTTTCCTGTTCTTTTCCACATATACTGCTGGTAGATATTAATCAAATCTTCTGCACATTACTTTACAGGAACGTTCCTCAAAATTTTTTTGTGTATACTATTCATATTCTTGGTCGCCAGGTAGGAGATCATTTTACCAAACATTATGACTTCTGATGTAGAATTTTTTAATGGCTAACGCACTATTTATGAGTGGTAATAAGGCGTAAGTGATTGTGATTATTCCTGTCCTTACCTAGATTTCAGCCTGGGATACAAATCTCGTGATAAATATCTTTTTCCTTCTATGCTTTATGACGTTGGGTTACCTTTGAAACTTATGCCACTGGGCGGACAAACATTGCAGCTAGTTGTTACCGAATGACATGGAATACCACTTTGTTTAGCACATTATTTAAAATTATCAGTTGTAGCAAGTAAAATTGAATAGCTGGGCCCTGGGGATAAGGCTTCTATGTTAACTCAATCCGTCAGAGCCAAGCATTTCCAGTTTACTTATTCCTGTCGATTACGTATTTTACGGAGGAGTTTCTTGAATGAAGATGGTTCAATAATATTAAATGCTCCGGGGTGATAAGAAAACACTCTGTAGTTTCAGACCACCGAAACCTAAAAACACATTACGAATGGCAGTAAGTTACCACCCCTAACTCAGGACTAAGGCAAAACTGTGTACAATATACCAGACAGCCTAGTTATCACATCCTGAGACTGCAATTTTGTTCTTATTAAAAACTGTTAAATAACCAAGCTTTGCCTTCAATTCACGAGTCGAACCACGTGCTGTGAACACTTGCTAGTGAGACAAATTCACTTTGTTGGCACACTGTAAAAAAAATGTGTAACCTTACACCCTAAATACTGTGGCAGCATTTTACCCTTTGTGTAATCTCATTCCGGCGGCTAGCTCCCTCCATAGTAATGAAGTAACTCTTAACTGATAAAACTGGTGTAACGTATGTGCGTTACGTCAGTTTTATCACTTAAGTTAGTCCATTGCTGTGGAGGCTATTAAGCAGCTAAAGCTTTGACGGAGTAAGGTTATGAATTTTTTTACAGTTCACTCTCAGCTTAAATGAAATAGCATCTGCCTTTATAGCTAGGTTATTCACCATTCCAGACAAGAGACCTCTAAAAAGAACAAAAGTGCAGTCTCAAGATGTGACAACTGGGCTGTCTGGTATATTACATTGCGAATGGAGGGGGGGGGGGTATGAAAAATACCATCAGTGAAATGTAATATTAAAGAGAGTATTTTTAAAAATAACAGCACTTTACACATAGATCAGACGTTTTTCCTTATTATTCTAAGCATAACTAGAGAAGTCAGACAAATATTTATCTTAACAAGTATTTATCTTATGTTAAGCAAGAAAAGATGTATAGTGCTAAAATAACGTGTCTCAAAATTAAATAGTAAAATTTACTCAACCGGTATAAAAAAACGATAGAAACCATAAAAATGTTAAAAAAGAAGTTCTAGTTAGTTTGTATTCAAATATATCATCACCATGCATCAGGTTATCTAGCATGCATGAAGATATTGTTGACTAAAATATGTTAATCAAAGACATTAAACATTTTTTTAGATTTCTTGTGATAACCTCATGATTAGTTTAAACTAGGGGTGCCCATTCTACAGCCCGGAGGACAGATGTGGTTCGCGAAAACAACTGATATCTCCCTTTATGCTTAACAATAGGAATCGGAAAACATATTCTGAAACCTTCCAAAACAGCAGTCTTCTTTCGGTACTACGAATGATTCGTTGCAAATTTGAAGCAAAATACAGTGGCCAACATAATGAAAGAAAAATCATAAAAATAATGTTTTATTCTAACACTAAGCGAAATCGTGTAAAATTTTAATATGTTGAAAAGTAAGATTGCGGAGTAAAACTGAAATATGGAAAATTATGGCGCTACAATCAGAATACGTCAACTGCAAGGAACATAAAAATCGTTGTTTGAGAGCAAATCTACAAATTTCGCTGTGATACTGGCATAAGAAATCTTAGAAAGTTGTCTTGACATTCAAGCATCATTAGCCTAAGGAACTTCGATGGAGAGCTATTGACAGACAAGAGACAGTACAAAGTAAACAGAATTTGCAGAAAACCTCAAACCACAAATTCAACTTCCAGGGAGTTCAGCCAAGGATGACGAAAGAATTCAACGAGTGCCATTGACCGATATTTGACGTTATGTGAACGCAGGAGTACAACAGCAACTCTTACTCATCTCAGTTTCTTCCTTACTGTATTCCCCGGAAAGATGGTGTCATCCAAAAGGTTTTCCTTTACCCCAACTGACCTTGGGCTATTTAAAAAGTATCCCAAGGTTGCTTCGGAAAAAAATGTATTACTTACTTGATTTAATTGAGAGCACTCTGTGCTGTTCCTCCTTATCTCAGCGGTAATCGAAAAACAAGAAAAGCTCCTTTTGGAATGAAGTTGATCATCGTCAAACAAGCAGTAACATCTTTTCCCCCAAATTTAGCACATTGCTCAATGTCATCTCATGTTGCCAATAAAATGAAATAGCCTGAATCCTGCTTTTAGTATTTTATAATTACTAAAAATGCAGAATTCCAGCATTTTCATTTTACTGATGTTTGTCAATAACGAAATGAAAGACTTTCTTCCAAGAGGAGTGTTCAACAATGCTAAATGCTTGTAAGAAAAAGAGAGGCTCTCCGGAATTTCAGACCATGAAAAACCTTAAAATACATTAATAAAACGATTTTAAGACTATTATTAAGTATATTATTAACTCGTATTGTTAAGAGTAAAATCAGTGCATGTTTAGATCAACGTTTCCCTTATTACTGAAAATATAATAAAAATAGTTAAGCGAATTTTTCTCTATAACAGCTTTTAAAAAAAATCTTTAATTTAAGGCAACAAATAAAAAATATACTGCTAAATATAGCGGGTCTCAATGATTAAGAGTTAAATTTTATAAGCTGTTTTAATGTTATTTAAACTTTTAACCTATAAATATGAAGTACTAGATACACTCTAAGAAAATTTCCTACACGTCACAGGTAATTTCCCGATTCCCAGTAAAAACTACACTGTAAAAAAATTCCGAAACGTTACGGGTTATTTCCGTGGAACGTCTCGGGATTTCACACGTTTTCACCTATTTCCCCGTAAAAACAAGTATCATCACAAAAAAGTTTCCTGGATCGCTACAAGTTGCACACGTGCAGAGTTTTCACTGTTGTGGAAAATATTTTTAGCAACCAGTTTAAAGATTGAATGAGCGTGTTTATTAAGTGTATCGGCCTAAGGTTTCTTACGGCGTGTCCAGATTGACTAAGCTCCCAATGAGAGCGAAAATGTCAATGGATAGCTACAACTTTGCAAGGCATTACTTGCAGACAAGAGATATGCTTGGTTCCTTCTTGCATAGCTGTGGTCGCTCTGATATTTATGGAGCCATCTTAATTGATTAGGAAGGTTCTAATCAATTACACTAAACCTACTTAATTTTTCTGGAAGGTTCTAGAGACATGACTGACTTTAACAGGGCAGATTTCGCACGTCTTCATAAAGTTTTGAAGGTTAATTTCAGAAAGGATACTGACTTTTAGCGAAAAGCGTTCCTGATTTTTCCAAGATATGTTACTGGAAGAAATTGGGCACATCAGCTGCCCATTATTTTCCAGGAACGTTTCTGAATCGTTTTTATAGTGTAAGTAACTTGAGAATTAAAGCTGTTATCAAGCGTCTTTGCGTCATCTACAATTTCTTTGAATGTAGACTTTTAACCGTCGTAAAAAACATTTTTTGGCTACCAATGTAACAATATGCTCGGCATTTTTATTAAGTGTATAGGAAATCAGTTCAATTACGTCCGTTCAGGTACGCCGAGGCCCAATTTTCGGGCAAAATGCAGTGTTTGGACATTAATTCGTTCAAAGAATGGCAGACAAATAAGGTGCTTGGTATTTACTTGTGGTTCTGCATTAGCTCTGGCCATATTTTCTAAAATAAGTTAGGTGCTTTCCTGTTACATCCAAGTGGTCGAAAACTATAATCATGTGTAAATTTTCTTGGGAGAATGCTGATTTATTCCAAAAACTTTACTTAATTTAAAAGGAAAGTTTATGAGTTAATCAAAAATATACCAGGGATATTTCAGGATGGTTACTGACTTTCAGTTGGACATTTTCCTGTTTTTTTTTTCACATATATTGCTACTAATCACATCTTCCTCCCATTACTTTACAGGAACGTTTTCAATATTTTTTGTGTATACTATCCATATTCTTGGTCGCCAGGAGAGCATTTACGTAGGAGAACATTTTACGTAAATACGATATTTTTAATTCGTATCATTTTAGGTTAATTAGAGGAAGATTTTTCACAATTTATATAATCTATGATTACTAAAAAACTGAAGCTGTAATATTTAAAAAAGTGATAAATTCACTTTGTTGGCACACTGTAAAAAAAAATGTGTAACCTTACACCCTAAATACGGTGGCAGCATTTTGGGCTTTGTGTTTTCTCATTCCAGCAGCTAGCTCTCTCCATAGAAATAAAGTAACTTAACTGATAAAACTGGTGTAACGTGTTTGCGTCACACCAGTTTTATCACTTAAGTTACTCCATAGCTATGGAGGCTGTTAAGCTGCTAACGCTTTTACGGAGTAAGGTTACATTTTTTTTTTTTTTTTTTTGCAGTGCACTCTCAGCTTAAATGAGATGACATCTGCCTTTAGCTAGGTTATTTTCACCATTCCAGACAAAGGAGTTCTAATAAGAACGAAAGTGCAGTCTCAGGATGTAAGAACCGGACTGTCTGGTATATTACATTGAGAATGGGGGGGGGGGAGAAAAGAAACCATAAACAAGTTTAAAAAGAAGTTCTAGTTCGTATTCAAATAAATCATCACCAGGCATTAGATTATCTAGCATGCATGAAGATATTGTTAACTGTGAAATATGTTATTGAAAGACATTAAACATTTTTTTTTCCGATTTTTTTTGATAATCTCATGATTAGTTTAAACTAGAGATGCCCATTCTACTGCCCGCAGGGCAGATGTGGTTCGCGAAAACGGCTGATATCTCCCATTATGTTAAACAATAGGAATCGGAAAACATATTCGGAAACCTTCCAAAACAACAGTCTTCTTTCGGTACGACGAATGATTCGTTGCAAATTTGAAGCAAAATACAGTGGCTGTCATTGTGAAAGAAAAATAATAAAAATAATGTTTTACTCCAAAACTAACTCGTGTAAAATTTGAATATGTTGGCAAGTAAGAGTCGCTGAGTAAAACTGAAATATGGAAAATTATGGCGCTACAATCAGAATACGTCATCTGCTAGGAACATAAAAATCGCTGTTTGAGAACAATTCTACAAATTACGCTGTGATACTGGCATAAGAAATCTTAGAAAGGTGTCTTGACATTCAAGCATCAATAGTTTAAGGAACTTCGATGGAGAGCTATTGTGAGACAAGAGACAGGACAAAGTCAAACAGAATTCGGTGAAAACCTCAAACCACAAATTCGACTTCCAGGGGGTTCAGCCAAGGACGACGAAAGGCTTCAACGAGTGCCATTGACCGATATTTGACGTTATGTGAACGCAGGAGTACAACAGCAACTCTTACTCATCTCAGTTTCTTCCTTGCTGTATTCTCCGAAACGATGGTGTCATCCAAGAGGTTTTCCTTTACCCCAACTGACCTTGAGCTATTTAAAAATATCCGACAGTTGATTTTTAAAACAATGTATTACTTGATTTAATAGAGAGCACTCTTTGCTGTTCCTCCTTATCGCAGCGATAACCGCAAAACAGGAAAAGCTCCTTTTGGAATGAAGTTCATCGTTGTCAAACAACCAGTATAATTTTTTCCTTCGAATTTAGCATATTTCTCAATGTCATCTGATGTATCCAATAAAATGAAATAGCCTGAATCTTGTTTTTAGTATTTTAGAATTACTAAAAATACAGGATTCCTGCCTTTTCATTTTACTGATTCTTGTCAATAACGAAATGGAAGACCTTCTTGAAAGAGGAGTGTTCAACAATGCTAAATGTTTGTAACAAGAAGAGAGGCTGTCTGGAATTTCAGACCATGAAAAACCTTAATATGCATAAATAAAACGATTTTAAGTATATTATTAAGTATAATATTAACTCGGATTGTTAAAAGTAAAATCAATGCATGTTTTGATCAGCTTTTTCCTCATTATTCAAATTATAAAAAAAAAAAAAAATTCGAGTGAATTTTTATCTAAAACAGCTTTAATAAAAAGTTCTTTAATTTAATTATTTAATTAAGAAATAAAATCTAATGCTTCATATAGCGGGTATCAATGATAAAGAAGTAAATCTAATCAACCGTTTTAATATTATTTAAACTTTTAACTTAAAAATATAAAGTACTAGATACACTCTGAGAAAACTTCCTATACATCACAGATAATTTCTGTTCCAGAATTTCCCAAGTTTTCACGAATTCTCAATAGAAATTAAGAAATCAAGCTGCTATCAAGTATCTTTGCGTCATCTATTATTTCTTTGAAAGTTGACTTTTCACCATCGTAAAAAAAAACATTTTTGACTGCTCGTTTTACAATACGATCGACATTTTTATTAAGTGTACAGAAATTAGTTCAATTACGTCCGTTCATGTTGACCGAGCCCCAATTTTAGGGCAAAACGCAATGTCTGGATACTGGTTTGTTGCAAGAATGGCAGGCAAATAAGGTACTTGGCATTTACTTGCGGTTCTGCATTAACTCTGGCCATATTTTTTAAAAAAGCTTCAGGTGCTTTCTTGTTAGAGCAAAATGGTTTCAATCTATAATCATTTGTAAATTTTCTTGGAATAATTCTGATTTATTCCAAAAACGGTACTGACTTTGATGGGAAGGTTTCCGAGTTCCTCAGAAATATACCAGAGTTATTTCAGGAATCGCGAAAAAACTCATTTACGCTCGAAGACCTTATAAAGTTTTTTTTTTCATTCAGTTTGATAAAATACCCTGCGAAATACTATGTGATCCATGCAATCTGCACGTAAACTCCACTTACCATATTTTAAAAATGTAAAACAATTGAATAATTAGCAGTTTACTTTCAGCGAAATAACAAACTTTCAAAGAAATTGTTGCACATTTTTCTTAAAACATAAGAAAGGCAGAAAGATAGGAAAAAACTTACTACTCAGTTTGCATGATCTACAATGCAATGCTCCAAGTAAAACACATTTTCGAGGAAATTGCCTTTATTTTTCCATTAATTATATTAAATTTTTAAACATAATAAATTCAAGTAGTTAATCCCCCATGAATATAAAATTTTTCCAACGTTTCTAGCCCATTCTTAACAGGCGATCTGAACGAAATACACTGTTTGACAATTGATAAGGAACAAGTGATTTATGCAAATTCGTGCCTCAACCAGCTGGCCAATGGAAATAAATTAAGTTCAGATGGCGTGGTAGATCAAAACTCGTTATCTGTATAAAAAACAGTGCATACACACTCAAAATTTGTACGAAAATTCGTGCCGTTTGGTTTTGTATAAAAATAGTGCTGGATGTTAAAAAAGGTTTTTCTCTGAAATTCTGTTTGGTTCTTAAATTATTTAAGAGTAAAATGTCTGCAAGACATCATTTGAGTACCTACGATCGTGGACGAGCGGTTGGACGACTGGAAGCAGGTCAAAGTGTCACCACTGTGACTGCTGCAGTGGGTGCATCAAAAAATGCCATCTCCCGATTAAAGAAGGCCGCCGAAAGTGGAAATGTTTTGCAAAAGCATGCCGGGATTCGTGGCAGGAACACCACACCTTCAGAAGATCGCTATGTAGCCCTCATGGGAAAAAGGAACAGAAATTTGACTCCTGGACAGATGGCTGCAAATCTTTCAACCACTACCGGTACGCGTGTTTCTGCAAGAACCATCTCATTGCGAGTTAATAATGTTGGTTTGTATGCACGGAAGCCCGTACGTTGCATCCAAGTGCAACCACACCATCGTCGAGAGAGATTACGCTGGTGTAAGGAACATGTTGGTTCGGATCGTAAAATTGGTCTAGAGTGATGTTCTCTGACGAATCTCGTTTCAGTGTGACAAGTGATTCTGGTCAAGAACTACTGTGGAGAGAGCGTAGAACACGTTATGCACAACAATTTGTTTGTGAACCTGATCGGTACGGCCCAGGCGTGATAGTGTGGGCAGGCATTATGCACACTGGTAGAACACCACTTCACATTTTTGAACAAAAAAGCGTTACGTCGCAAATGTATTGCAGATAAGTTATGCTGGACCATGTTCGTCTTTTTAGGGGGCTCTAGGTCCAGGCTTTCTCTTTATGGACGATGATACACGGCCACACAGAAGCATTGAGGTGTCGGACACACACTGCAAAGTGAAAACCTTCTCCGTATGCAGTGGCCTGCTTACTTTTCCGACTTAAATCCAATTGAACTTGCCTGGGAGGTTCTTGGCAGACGTGTTGCGCGAGGAATTATCCCTCCTAAAACAGTACAAGAACTCAAATCCGCCTTGAGAGAGGAGTGGGAAAACATCTCCCAAGCACTCTTCAATAATTAGTGGGGAGTTTGGAAAACACATGTAAAATGTGCATTAGTGTCCCTGGTAATCATATATCATATTTAAGTACTCATGTCTCCATCATTCTGACCTAGATATTTTTTTGCGGTGGTTTGAAAACCATCTAAGTAAGTTTATTTTTTCATTTTTAAGTTTTTACTTCATTGATGTAGTAATGTCTGTATTATTTTGTACTTATAATAAAGGCACATCCTCCCTACTAACTATATACTTCGTTCTGTTTCTTTAATCATTATCTATTCTTAACTATTCTAAAAAACGTAATTGTTCCTTAGCAATTGTCAAGCAGTGTATTTTTCTTTAGAGAAGATTCAAGCTGTCAAGTACATGCATCTATTTGTTCTTGACTTCCAGTGAGTGCAAAATGCTGTGAAGTAACAAAATGACTAATACATAAAATAACAATTCTGAAAATGATTGTGGCATGTGTTTTAGCTTGAATCAACTAGCCATATGCGTATTTAGCAATCCTAAACAATGAAAAACTAGCAAGCGACTTTATCTATGAGACCTTTTTGCATTTAGTACAAAATACGACATTAGTGACACAAAAATATTTTTACTTTATCTTTACACTTCATATTGTTGAGAAATGAATCATTCCATGTAAAAGTCTAATTTTAAGTTATATATTTCAGTAGTTTAACAAAAAAAAAAAAGGCGAATCGGACTTTTTAGGACCACTGTTTCCTCATAAGTTTCCATGCACATACTTGCTGCATATGCAGAACTGGATTATATTCTTCCCCACATCTTTCAGTGTCCTAATAAAGACACCAGAGTCCTAATAATTCCAATCAAAGCCTTATCGAACTACAGCCTAGATTTCTACGGTTATCAAATACCATTAAAAAATAATGATACACAGTGACATTCTTCTTTTGAATTCATCAGCTGCATAAAATAGACTTTCTGGGAAAATTAACAATTTTTTTTAATGCTAGTAAAATTAGTTTGGCTTTCGGATAACGATGAAATTACGACCTAGAATATTTTTGCTGTCCTACATAGAAAAATGGGAGTTCGCCCTAAAGGTCTACATGGCCTTATTTGGCTCCTCACCTGGTAGCATTTTCATGACCACTCACTATGCCCAACGCAGCTGCAAATCTCTAAGAAATATTTCACAGCTAGATCAGATTCAAAGTGCTAAGTAAATGAACCTATTTGGCCGTGTTTTGCTGTGAAAAGGGCAATCAAAGAATTTATTCCACACTTACTTTTAAATAAAATCGTTTAATTTGCTTTAGAGTAAGGGAGAGGGGACGATGGGGATTTTCAGCAAAAGTTAGTTGATTCTACAAACTTATGTCTCAGTAAATTGACTGAGCTCAGCTTTTAAGTTAACAAAGAACGGGCAACCTACTGAGACATGAGTTTTCTAACTATTTTTCTGTCTGTCTTTGAATGCTTGCTACAGATCCAAATAAAAATATTTTTTTTAAACATTAATTGTTTTAATTACAATTGTTTTCTCGTTAGCTATGTTTCTAAATACTGTTTAGATTTGTGCGATGTAACTATATAGTTTAATGCAGCAATTATTTTGCTTTGAATGTTAAAAATCATTAACTTGCCTAGTAGAAGGCGATATATTTTGCATAGTTTTCTAACACGTAAAACAAGTGCAAATATCCCACACATGAAAAAAAATAAAAAAATAAAAAAATAAATTTTGACATCTGGAATTCAAATTATGTTTTTCGCAATCACGAGTGTTTGTGTGTGTGTGTATGTGTGTGTGTAGGAGTGTGTATGTATGCGTTTGTGTGTAGGATATGGACGCAACCTGGCGACACTGCTCGCTAGAGGAGCATCATCGTGAGGCCGGTCGACGGTGGTGCTGCAGAGGGAGGCGGGGGGAAAATTAAATCATAGGAATTCAAAACAGTCAAATGAGAACAATAATTAATGTGATTGCTCAATAAAAAATTTTCTAATTAATCAGCTATTATTCTGAGAACGAAAACAATTAAGGTACAACGGATATGAATGCAAGGATAAGACAAGTAAAGAATTTTGATTCTGTAAAAGCACTGGAGAGATTAAAACAATCACGGCACATGGAAGGTGAGCGAAAGGTGGTGTATTTAGCTGATTCTTTTATGCCGAATTTTACTTTTCCTTTAGACAGTTGCACAGATCAATTGCATTTTCTGTTTTTGTAAAATTAATTTTAACTTTCTTAGAAAAAAATTTCAAAATTCTTGTTTAAATTGCCATCTTTGGAGCCAAATGTGGTCCGTGCGCTGAAATTCCGTTTAAAACCTAAAAATTACGGAGAATACGTATACATTCAAAACAAAAATGACTGCATGCAATAAAGGTAATCCCTTCAGTCTCAGCCATTTTCACCGTGCATACATCCTTTACAATG
Organism: Uloborus diversus; assembly: GCF_026930045.1. Lineage (NCBI taxonomy): Eukaryota > Metazoa > Arthropoda > Arachnida > Araneae > Uloboridae > Uloborus > Uloborus diversus. The sequence continues at coordinate 95,548,393 of NC_072733.1, forward strand.
CAGTTCCATTGTTTTGTGAATAAAAATGAAATGGATTCTATTTTTGCGGTGATCTATCTTAGAAATATTGGCAAACTTTGGTTCACCTACCGTACATTAATTTCTAAGTAGTTTTGATACAGATGGGATATTCCTTAGAAATGTGCTCTTTCTGTTCCCAAGCTTATAGTAACCTTAAAAAAGCGTTTTCCATTTCTTTTATAATTATTAATTATCTTTTATAATTATTAATTATTTTTAGCCTTCTACATAACAAAGTAACTGGCATTTAACATTGATAAATAATACTTATTTATGTGTAGGTTGAATGTTTTTATTACTAAAATGTCATTACAATCCACTGTCCATAGTTAAAATTTCTCAAGTTCCTTTTTTTGCTTGATTGCATACGTTATTATGTTTCTCGCATAGTCTAAAATCATCCCGGAATTTTGCATCTTTACTATCCTACAATTTTACATGCTTTCATGAACACTAGGTGCAACTGGAAGCTTAAACAATTTAGTTTCAGTAGCAATCATTATAACATTCTTAATAAAATTAAAAATTTGTGATTAGAAATTTCTCTGCTTCCTGACTAGGTGCAATTTTGTTCTTTTTAATCTCACATTAAGCCTTTGCTAAAAATATGCAAAATTTTAACAAATGTAGACATACTTAATGTCTCGTAATGGTGAAAATAGATAGGTGATAAAATTATAATAAGGGCATTATTTCTAGTATTTAAGATGTTTGACTTTTGAAAGTATTTTTTTCTTTATTTGGATGTTTTATTCTGTAAGTTTAATCAAAACTCACAAGAAAAATTAGTTGACGAGCATTTTAAAATTATTTTCATTACTAAAGGGTTATTAGTTACACATATTTTTTTTTTTAAATTTAAATGACAAATTTGAAGTATTAATAATTCAGTTGATTCATGACTCAAAATTGAAAAAAAGTAAAAACAAAATTGAGAATGACACTTTCTGTCAAACTTACAAGCTTAACTCAAAATTGCTCAATAACAGATGTTCCGTGAATTGTTGGTACAAAAACACAATTTCTGTAAAAAAATAAAAAAAAAAAAGTGCTAAACTTCACCTCCTTGTAAAAAACTAAAAATATGAAAAGCTTGGAATGCAAAATAACACTTTGTTTTAGAATTGCCCATATGAATGTTTGAATAACGCCTATCATGTAAAGAAAAACAAATTTCAGTTTTTAGTGTGAAAAAACTGTAAACATGTGGCGATCGCCTGGAGATAGTGCCCGTTTGGAAAAATGACGAACGGTGTTATGAATTAATCACCACCCGAGAAGTACGTGTGTCTTAAGGACTGCTATGAACGTGTGTAACTTTGCCCTCCAAAAAACTGCATCAGTTTACATTATATAAATTAACTTGGGGCTCAGTAGAGCGAAGCACATGGTAACATCATATATCTAAATAATCCTCCTCTCGAGACCTAAAAAAGACGAGACTCTTGAAATGCAATGGAAAATTCTCGCCACTGTGAGTCCCAAGGCATCTCTGCTGGAGAGAGCAGAGGCTCTTGCCTACTTTCTCCTGACCCATTGATATGACTTTCTGGAAATCTACTAATGACGCAAAGATTAAGCGGCAGTTACAGCCTTTATTGGTCACTATTGACTGTTTATAATCAGCAATTTCGCCGATTTATCGCGAGAAAAAAAACTTGATTAAAACTACTTTAAGTATCTCTAGTTGCTGATGAATTTTTACAGGAAGTAAATGTAAATTTTTTAAATTGTTTTAAAAGAAAGAATAAAATTGCATTTTGTAATTTATAATATTATTTTTTTACTATTTCATCATTAATTAGTGCTTATTTTATTATTAAGTTTTATTGAAAGTCCTATATTAAATGGATGCCAATAATAAAAAATAGCAATTAAATTTAAAGTGTCTACTGATCATGGGCAACTAACTAAATGCTTGAACTTATATTGCTAATTAGTTTACATAGTCTAATTTTATAAAAAATCAAAACTTGCATAATTTCACTGATAAAACTACGAAAAATTTTTCAAAAAAAAAAAAAAAACACTGGGGGGGAAAAACAAATCATCAGTCGCAGAAATAAATAAGCTATTAATTAATTCTTAAAAACTGAAATTCTAAACTAAAAAATCGTGCTGGAGACACTATACCATTTGAAATCAGTATCATTGTAATAATTCTGCGATGACCGATTATCTTCTTCCAATTAATTGGTGCATCCGTAGAACCTACCCTCTTTCACTGGCTCGACCTATCTGCCGATGAGGCCTTCCCGCTCTGCTTCCATGCAAGGATGGCTGGCGACACCCTAAAACACTTCACTCACTTCTTCCGACTGACGATGTCGTTAGTCAATACTGGGAAGTTTGGAGTCAAATAAACAACAGACCAGGAACAGGCGTTGGTTAAAGTGAAGTTAATTAATTAATATGCATTAAGCACTTCATAAACATTGCGTTTTTTATTTTGATGCCCCATTATTCTAATATCCTTTTAGATAAACAATGCATTTATCATATTTTTAGTGCTAATATAATATATGTAAATTTAAAATCGGAGTGCATTCAATCTAAGATAAAAACCTAAATTTAACAACAAGAACGGTTCAAAAAAAAAAAAAAAATCTTAACCTACGTGTAATATTTTTTGGATACTATTTGATATCCAGGATGGAAAATGAAGTTGACTGCATAAGCAGTAAAAATAACTATAACAGCAGTATCTTCATTTCTAAAACAGTACTTTTTTTAAATACATGTAAATAAATACATAGTATATTTTGCAGCCTCTAGTTCGATAATATTTAGAAAATTTCGATAATAAGAATCGTCAAAAAAAAAAAAAAAAAAACTACTTGTATTTTTTAGCTGGATACGCTTTGGAATCCAAGGTGTGAAGATGACTGCATAAAAAGTAAAAATAACAGTGAGAGCATTGTGATTATTACGAATAAAATATATTGAATAAATATAGTACATAAAACACAGTTGAAAGAATCTTTCTCTTCAATATTTAAGATAACATTTTTCAAATAAGCATGAAAACAAGAAAACTACGTTCTAAAATGCAAAGTAATTTCACAAGAAAAGCAGTGCAATCTTTTCATGCCCAACCTCACTGTTGTTGTTTAAAATGTTTTCTTAAAAAATCGTTTAAAAAAAGTACAGTTTTTTTTCACGGCTTCGAATTTAAAATTTAAAGCTTCTGCTTAAATAAAGATTTACAGAATAAATATGCAAGAAAATATTATTTAATATTTCCTTTTTCAGAAAAAATTTTTGCATGAAAACATTGGAAACCAAAACTTAAAACTTTGATTATTCGTGAATGCTATTAAATGTAGTTAAAATGTTTAGTATTGAGTTGTGCCTGAATGTGCGAAAAAGTAAAAGAGTAGTAACTAAAATATAACATTACAAGTACTCTGCTTCAGACAAACTATTCCTTTATAGAGCAGAATGAGTGATAATATATGAAAATTTCGCTTCATGTATTGGTTATCATTAACTAAACTCTTGGAACGAAAATGAAACTAAAACTAAAAAAGTACAAATGAAACAAAATATAAATACAGTGCTTCAGACGAACTCTGCTTTTGCATAGCAGAATGAGTTATGATATGAACATTTTGTTTTATTTATTGGTCATTTAGCGAAACACTTGAAACGAAAATAAAACTAAAATTTAAAAATGTGGGAATTAAAATAAAACATTATAGCTACAATGCTTTTACAAAGCAGAATGAAAGATATCATATGAAAATTTCGTTTCGTGTATTGTAATCATAAACTCAACTCTTTTGTACAAAAATAATGTATTAACAACTGTTTTAAAAAATTTGTCATTTATTAGTATGACCTACATGTGAGGAATCATCATGCTGTGAGAAACAATAAAAAATACAATGCTTCAGACCAGCTATACTTTTAGATAGCAGAACGACAGACATCACATGACAGTTCCGTTTGGTCATCATTAGCTAAAGGCTTGACACAAAAATAAAATTTTAAGAGGTTTTTAAAAATAATATATGAATCATATAAAAAAAAACAAAACAAAGCGGATGCATTACCTCATGTACTTTTTTTTTTGAAAATACATTCAACCTTTTAGCTGAGACCTTAGATTTCACCGAGGTACGTCGAGGAAGGTCCCGCACTGAGCGTCAGCGCAGCTTGCTGCTTACCTCCTTATGAGTGATGTGTAAACATTTCAAAATGCATTACTTACGAGTAGCGATGTCCATCTTGAAATAATTGTTGTTAACTTCCACATCGAAGAGGTTCACTTCCACTCCGTTAGAGGAATACTCTTCGTACAAACTAGTTGTTTTTGATACAATAAAATCTACTCACAACTGGTGCCTTATTAATAGTTGAAAAATAAAGCAAACAGGTGTGAGCAATTTCATTTCATCAGTTATCTGTGATTACTACTTGGAAGGTTCCGCTAAAGAAAGTATTTTAAACGACGTTGAATTTTGTGTAAAAAATATTAAAAAAAAAAAAAAATCAATAATCTAAAATAGCGTTAATATTGTCTAAATATGCAGTTTTATAAAGAAAACACAAATAATCTAGATAAATAAATTTCGGATAGTTACAGGTGCGTGATTTTTTAAATGAAGAATTAAATACATCATGTGTTTCTTTACAAACAGTTATCTTTCATTTACATATTTACGTTTGAAGTTTTTGAAAAAGTTTTTGTTTCATTGAGTTTGATAGAGTTTTCTGCGATTTTTTACAAGTAAATAATCAAAATATAACTCACTAAACATATTTTGAAAATGAAAAAAAAAATGTATAATCTTATTATAAATGTAAAAAGTTAAAGAAAAAAAGCGAAGAAAAATTCGCTGTAAAGTTTGCATAATCACTTACTTTTCTAACGCCTTCTGGCACATTTGTTCCGCAGATGTTCGGAAAAGTGTTTCACTAGGCTCAGTTGTCTTAGAATTTATAGATCTATAATACAATAGACAATGGTCCCAGTGAAATAAATTTTCAAATATATTGCTTCTCACTTTCCTTCAAATATAAATTTTAAGACATAATTAATTCAAACAGTCACAATTGCAAGAAAATTAACTTGCTCTGAACGAAACTGACTTCCAGTGAATGTGAAATGAACTCGTTTTCGGGCAAGGGTGATAACATGAAGTAAGTTTTCAGCATAAGTTAGTTCATTCTAAGAGCTTATGTCTCAATATATTGAGTGATCTCAGCTTCAAAGCTAACAAAGAAAGTTTTCTCACTATTCTTCTGTATGTCTTTGAATGCTTGCTACAGATTCAAGTAAGGAGTTATATGTTCCCATTAAGTGTTATTAATGTTACTACTGTAATCGCTTTTCGGCTAACTATGTTTCGAAACACTGTTCAGATGTGTTTGACGTAGTCATGTATTTTACTGTTATGTATTATACCTTTTTGCATCAAACTATTTGAGCGGGTTGTAGAGAGAGTTCAAAATACTTGAAACTGAAACAGGGTTTTTCCTAGTCACTACAGTGAACACAGTATGTTGTTTCGGGCCCAATTTAAGTCTATATTTTAGTTTAGCTTAAGGTATCCGACAAGGTTGAAAAGGCAATTTTGACCAAAGTTTGCTTTTTCTCAAAATGATTTAATTGATCAGCCCCATTTTTTAAGATTATAAAACTTTTTGGATTTTTAATCTACGTGAATTAGAACTAAAGTTATAAGCATTTGAATAGTTTTCTCACTATTCTTTGATCTGTCCTTGAATGCTTGCTACAGATTCAAGTAATAAGTCATTTTTTCTGACATTAATCGTTACTAACAATGGTTGTTGTTTGCCTACTTACAATTTCAATTGCTTTTCGCCATATTTCTTCCACAGGTGTCCAGAAAGAGGTGTTTGTCTGATGGCTATGTGTCATAGGGTTATGAGTCCACCTTAATTAGCATAAAGCTATTAAAAAAAACAAAGCTTTTAAACGAATTGCTCCAACTGCTGGTTTCATGTCTTCAAACACTTCTTTTTCTACAACGTTTGTTCCACATTTCTTGCAGAAATGATCTGAAAGAAATAGTTCACTGTTAAATAAGCCCAAAAGCGAAGTGCATGCTTGAATTTAGAATAAATTTCTGTGATTCGAAGTGCTAAGAGCTGAAGGATTACGATCATGTCGAAAGATAGAGAAATAGACATACAGATAGGAAGGCAGATAGATTACTACATATATATAAAGATATAGACAGATAAAAAAAAGTTAAAGATAGATATGTAAATAGATAGATGGACAGGTAGATTGGTACAAAAATAGACAGATATGTAGATAAGTAGAATTATAGATAGGTAAATAGACAGATAAACATACAGATGTGTAAATAGATAGATAGATAGATATACAGATATGTATGGAGATAGGCAGACAGAGATATAGATAGATATATAGATTGATAGATTTATAAAAAGATAGACAGATAGATATACATGTAGATAGGTACATAGATAGCTAGACAGACAAATTGATAGAAAGATGGATAGAGATACAGATAGATATACCTAGGTAGATATTTAATAGGTCTCAAAGAAACTTGGTTTCTTTTTAAATCAAAATTTATCTTGTTCATTTACTTTTTTTATGTGTTAATTCAATAGATCATTGTACCATAATTTCTTTAAACACTTAAAAAGGTATTAGGAAACGGTACTATTTAAGTTCCCGCAATTTTTTTTAGATATTTAAATAGATCAATTAAAATGCTTGAACTATGACGATCTGAATAGTATATTATTTAAATTTACTAGGATTTTTTTAAAAATGAAATTGTGCTTACGTGTTCATTCACTGGTCAGTCTACCCTATTCAATGTAAAAAACAAAATCAGAATTTAATAATGAGAACGGTTCGGAAAAAAAACTTCTTGTAACTTATGTCTGGATATGCTTTGGAATCTAGGGTGTGATATGATGGTGATGCATAAAGAGTAAAGATAGCAATGGCAGCAGAATCTTAATTTCTATTAAAAGTTTTTTCATAAATACAGTACTGGTAAAAAAAATTGCATCGACCTCGCATTTTCACAACAATGGGATTATGTGAGAAGTTTTGGTTGTCCGATTAACGATGAATGTATGTGAAATTCTGCAAAACTTATGAAATAAACATTTAACAGCAGGAATCCGATAATTGTTTACGTAGATCGCGGCTGTTTCGGGACAAGGCAAACTGCTGACCCCATGCTCATTTTTCCATTTTTGAACCTGCGTATGAATTTAGAGGGGAAAAAAAAACTTAACCCCATGTCAAATCAAGTCTAATGGTAGGATCAAGGTTTTTAAATTGTTACTTACCAGTTGCAGTTTTGCCCTATGGCACGGAGCAGAATCATCCTGGAAAATGACGTTTTTAGCTGAAGTAAAGTGATCCCGGATAGTAGTACGCAATTTCTCCTCCAAAATGCCAATATACACGTGAGCGTTTACTATTTCTTGCACAAAGTGAAGCCAACTAACTCCTTGATCAGAAATACATCCCCAAATCATCTGGAATACGGGATGCTTGACTGTGTGTTGAATGCAGTCGGGATGATATTCCTCTCCTTTGCGGCGCGGGTGATGCGATTTTTTTACCACCACTGTACATAGATATAAATACTTAAGAAATATAGTTGAAAAGCTCTAGTTCGTTAATACAGGGAAATTGGAATGGAGGCAGAAAGGGGTCTAAGGTTGAGGTGACTTGCGATAAGGAAGATCAATCACCTTAGTCTTCATCCCTTAATGTGTGAATCTGACAAAACGTGGTGTATGATACACTATTGTTTGTGAAAATTGCAACTCCACGAAGGACTTACGCGAGTGAACTGAAAGTTGCAGCAAATGTAAAGTACGACATGATATGCAAATGATTAGAATTGCAGACCGGTAGGGCATGCGTATGATGAGCAGTGCCCTCTGAACGGCGGATCGAACCGAATATAAATAGACGGCAGTAGCGAGGCGTGTATGATTTTTGGTGGTTATATGCTAGAGTAAACGTTAATTGAATCTTAACTATGCCTCTTTGACGAAAGAAGCGAAATTTGAGCAAATTTCGGAGTTTGAACGAGGCAGAAACGTCGGTCTTCGTGAAGCAGGATTGTCTTGTCCTGCAGTAGCCGCTCGTGTGCAGCGTAACAGCAGCACAATCATGCGTGTTTGAAAGCAGTGGACGGACGAGGGTTTGGACAGCTCGGAAGTCCGGGAGTGGACCCCGAAATGTGACGTCACCTCGCGATGACAGACACCTGGTGCATATGGCGCTGACGGATCGCACAGCTTCTTCTAGACAATTGGCAGCACAGTGGTCAACAGCTACAGGTGTTTCATTGTGTGCTTCATCAATTCGGAGACGTCTGCTGCAGAGTGAGCTGCGTTCAAGGATTCATTCATACAGGATTCCTCTCACGCAAAACCATCGCCGCCTGCAGCTACAATGGGCCAATGTGCATAGGAGCTGGCGTGCTGATTGGCTGCAGGTCGTCTTTTCTAACGAATCCCGCTTCGATTTGGGGCACCGGAGTGCACTATCGAACGCCATAGTGGACGAACATCCGGAGTTATGGTCTGGGGTGCCACAGCATATCATGGACGATCACAATTGCTACGAATAATTTGAATAGTACCCGATACATAAACAAAGTTTGACAGCCCGAAGTTATTCCTTTCCTGCAAGGATTGCCAGAGGCTGTCCAGCAGGATAATGCCTTCCACATGTCGCCAGGACTGTCAAATCCTACTTTGATTCGCAGCAGGTACAGCTTCTTCCTTGACCTGCATATTCCACGGATATGTCACCGATTTGACATGTGTGGGATTCGGTTGGGCAGCGTCTCGCTCGTGATCCTCGCAATGTTGCTTCGACAGAAGAACTTTGGTTGCTGATACAAACAATATGGAATACTCTTCCGCAAGCAGATATTCGAACTTTGTTTCACTGCATGCCGAGTCGTGTAGCAGCTCTTATTGCGGCGCGTGGTGGCCACACAAAATACTAATTTCTATCTCTTTTTATTGTTTGTTTGTTTGAAAATGTAATCATTCATTTGTACTATTACCACTCAACTGTATATTAAATTTCATTCAACTATGATGCTTCCTTCATGGTGTTGCAATTTTCACAAACAGGAGTTTATATAACAGGGCTTCCCAAACTTTATAGCCTGCAGATCCCTGTCATGGACAAAAAGTCAGGCCGGACCCCTTTTATTAGAGTGAATAGATACCTGTAGATTGTGGTTAATTGAACTTATATTAAGAATTACTAACTAGAGGGGAAAATCGCTATTTTACAGATGCGCGATTACACTTTAAAAAATATGTATGTGGTAAAGACAAATGGTAGAAGTTAAACTTTTATCTTTCAACCCCCCCCCCTTTTTTGTACATTCTGAACAATCACTTCACCCTCACGTTTTCTCACAATTCACGCTCTTGTTATTTCTGCACCTGATTTATGCGTATTCACAACAAAATTGGATATTTTAATGCAGAAAATACTTTATAAACAATGAGCAAAATTAACCAACACACGAAATCCTCTTTTTAATTGTTGATAAGAACAATGAAAAATTTTAGTACGTAATTGTAAAGTTAATTTAATTAATGAAAGGTAACAAATTAATTTCAAAGCTTAATTTTAGCAAGCATATTACACATTTTAAAGTTTTCAAATTGACAAGTTATGAATTTAAAAGCGTAATTCACTTTGTTTAAGTCCTTGAAATTCGTTTGTTAACTGGTATTTAAAAAAAATAATAATAATTACTATTATTTTTCATTGTTTTTGGAGACAATTGAAAAACAACGACCTCATTTCCGTCACACAAAAAACGTGCGGTCAGAATTTCAAAGCCATAGCATAAAAAGTTTCACTTAAATAAAGAAATAAAAAACCTTTTTACAAATATCAAGTAGAACAGACAGAAATAAATAAGTAACAAAACGAATAAAATTCATAACTAAACATCGACTTAATGCATTCCTTTAAAGAGTTGTTTTCTTTAAAACCAGTTAACCGAAGATGAAAGGATCTAAACCAATTTGAACTAAGGTTTCATCAAAGCAAGCTTTCAATGGACTTTCTCCAAAGTTTTCTCAAAAACTCTGTTTTTTAAAAGTGTTATTTATTGCTAGAATTATATTTTTATATTTAAAAAACTTACGTTTTCGGAAGGTTTGTTGTTATATTTCTAAGAAAGTTTTTATGGCCACGAGTGTGTCAATTTTACGCATATATTTCTGCTTTATCACCGGAATATTAAATATCACTTATACCATCACGTATCACTTATCGCCGGCAAACTTCGTTAAGGTTCATACCACCATTTCTGTAAGCTACTGTAGCACGTTACATACTCTCACTTGCCCACGGGCCATAATACTAATTTTTGTATTTTTTTTGGAAGAGTACAAGTATTTGAAACTGTATTATTAAGTTTTAAACTTTTAATCAATTTTATATAAAAAAAAATTGCCTTGAAATTATAATAAAGTATAAGAGTTTTAAGGAATTACTGAGATTATTTTTTTCATTGTCATATTTATTTTTTAAACAATTAAGTAATCCTCTAAGGTAATTGAGCTAAAGTTACACCAATATTTGAGATTTTAACATGAATAAAAACACTTTGTCAGATGGTCCATTCATGGAAACACATAGTGGTCCAATGCTAGCAACTGCGTCACTTTGAATATTATTAGAGGTGTTACTGCTGTGACGAGTCATGATGAAACATGAAGTATGGGGAATTTTTACTTGAATAGACACACTTTTAAGTCAGTGTTCACGTTTAGATGATCAGTGATATTCAAAGCATGTTATAATTAGATGAAAATCTCAATAACTAGTAAGATAATGGTAGAAATCATTTCTGACCAATTAACAATATGATTAAATAATTTTAGCTACTTGACGACTCTGCAGTAGAATATTTTCAGACAAAGAAAGGTACTAAAACTGATTACGCGTCTGCACAAACTCTGATACGGGAAATATCTTCGCAGTGAGTCATGGAACCGGTTCATTGACAGCAACCTTCCCCTAATTTCGTCCACAAAATTTACAGATGCACTAGGATATCGAATAAATTCGATCATCCATTTCATCTGGTTAGGTTGATTCCTTAAAAATGGTTTGAACACACGCTAAGACCTATTAACAAAATGTTTTATCTAGTTAATACTGGCGCTCTTACCTGTAGGATTTCGGCATTGTTGTCTTAAAAAGTGTGTAATCATTTAAAAAAAAATAAAATGTTAATTTTCAATATTTTTTTATCACTTTTCAAAAGTTTTCACGGAGTGCGGGAAGCGGGGGGGGGGGGGGGGGCGAGCTTCCTCATAGTTTCTGAAAATTTCAGTCTTCAGAAAATTTTACTCGAATTCACTATCACCCTTTGTTTAGTTTTTTAATCGGGACGGGGAGGGGGGGGGAGCATCCCAATGTCCCGGTTGAACAGTTCAGAAATCTGACAAGCCTACTTATAAGTCATGACACGTGTGCGAGAAAAAGTTTATGTTACGAAAAAATTTATGTTAAACTTCTGAATTGAATTAAAATTTAGGCCAGTTTTTTATGAAACAAACTTTACAGATGCATTTGGATATTAATTCTATATTGCTATTTTTTTTCTTTTTTTTGAAAATAGTACATTGAGGTTGATGATAAAGGAAACAGCAATTATTAGGTACTAGCCGCCTTCGGCGACCAGCTGGTTCGCCTTCTTACGCCATTCGCCTTTCTGTGCAAGCAGCCACCTACGGCGGCTGTTAGGCTAACTTGTCATTTACCTTTTTACTTCACGTTTGCCGCCTTCGGCGGCTGTTTAAATAATTTTGGCAGCAGTATTAATCAATCCATCTCTATCTTTTTTTTGAGCCATTCACATTTTTACGGCGGATATCTACCTTTACGATCTATCTCTAAATTTTCTTATGCATCTCTATTTATTTTAACCTTCCCGTCCATTTCCTAATAAAAAAAAGATCACTCAAAAAACCACTTTTTTTTTTATTTAAGTAGAGCAAAAAAAAAAAAAAAAAAGCTCAAATTCCCGTTAGTGTGCAAAAAGTAGCGTTTGACAAAGATAAAAAAAAATCTCGCTGTCTTTATTGAATTAAATGCGCACAACTATGAAATGTAACGTAATATAGATACAGCAAAAGGTCCAGTTTGGGGGGAGGGCGGAGAAATAAATGCAATCCCTAAATAAAACAAAAAAAGGAAAGAAAAAAAGCAAACGCTGCCGGAAAAACACGTGGTCATCACGTCATAAAATGTAGAAGTAAGCTATATAGTAAAAAAAAAAAGATTAACATTGCTTGCGATTAAGATTCAAGTAGTGACGTCACAGGCATAAAAGATTGAAGAACGCTTTTTTCGACTGATGCGTGAAAGGACATGATGTGTTCAGCATTAAAAATATTGTAAAAAAAAACTATTGCGTATTTTTAAGAACTTTTTTCTTCTGGAGAGGGCGAAATGGTTTTACTATTACCAACTTAAATTTCAGAAATGAGGCTTTGATACTTCTCGCAGGATGATATTAGAAAAAAATAAAACCCAGGAAAACATGCAAATTAAAGGTTTTTCCAAAAATTCATAAAAAATACAAAAACTGCTCTATCTTCAAAATTTTTTCATTCATCATATTTAAAATTGAATTTCCTACACTATAGTACAAAAAATATTTGTGTGGTGCAATTGGTTCGGGATCTGTGAGGTAAAACGTACTAAAAAGTGCAGAAAACCACGTAAAACATTAAATAACTTTTTTTCTAATTAAAATTTCAAAAATCGAAGCCCGAGGTGCACATCTTCCGCAAAAACTGCAACTGTATACCAAATTTCATCTTTCTAGGCCTTACCGTTTTCCCGGAAAGCGTGCCACACACACACACAAACATCTTATTTTATTATATGTATAGATAGATATCTGAAACCAAGCTCTGTTGCACAAGACAAATTTTATTTCATATTAGTTTACAAACCCATTTGTTTAATTCCAGCTGAACTTCAATATTAAGCTTTAAAATGGAACTTATAGCCTAACATTTTTCAAGCGCATTTGTGTGCTCGAGAACATAGAGTATTCATTCATTTTTAATTTATTTTGAAAATTTAAAATCATTATTTTATTCTTAGACGAAAAAAAAAGGTGCATTCTATGTAAAAACAGCGATACGTAAAACTCAAAATTCAGTCAATAAAAAATAATAAATAAAGTTAATTAATAATGCAATGAATAAACAAAAGACGTTGCACTTTTTTCATCACATTTAAAAAATCGTCAGATTGATAAATAGTGTAAGGGAGCATTACCTTTTTTGTTGGCGCTTAATTGCTATCCTTACTTCAAAGGTACTTCCGTATAAACTCAGGCTATTTCTCTGAATTAGTGCTTTATTTACTTTTGATATTGGTTTCTCAATAACTTCTATTGGGTTCCAAGAACTCCAGGGCACTGGAAGAACAAAAAATGATAAGGAGTCATGATATATTTAAAGCGTATAACTGCTAAACTAGGTGTCTTCAAAAAAAAAAAAAAAAAAAAGACAGGAAGAATTCACATATCTTTCACTACAAAGAGATATGAGTTACAATAACTTTCCCGTTTTGTTTAAGCCCTTTAGAGGAAAATTTCAAAACTCTCTGTCTTAAGTTGCAAGCCTACCCTAGTATCGCAAAGAAACACAGAAAAAAAAAAAAAAAACATGAGAGGAAATGTAGGAGTTACAGATACCTACTTCATAGCAACATGCTTCATTAGATCAAACAATTTAGTAAGTTATGAAGCACATTCAGAAGAAATTTTAATTAGTTCTTCTACTAGGAAAAGTTTTTCTTCCAAGTCAAAACTCATAGGCTCATTTGGCTTTTGTAAAGTAAGCGATGACGCATTTACTTTTTGATCTTACCTTATGGTTTACAACATTGTTCTGTTAAATATAGTGTCGGCCTTACTCGTTTTAATACACGAAGGAGCTTGTAAAATTCTGATACTTGATATTGACTAAGTTGATTTTCTCATCGAACGATCATTTTAAGCATTATGTAGAGAATGGAAAAGCATAATATCGTGTGATGCCATCTTTGAAATTCTTCCTATTCAGTTAAGTAATGCTTCAGTCTGAAATTTTAGTCCGCTCATTCATTAGTTATCTCGATTAATTTGCGAGATTTTTCTTAGTCATTAGGTTTGCATAATAGTGGGTTAGAAAGTATCCTGACACATTTTTGTAAAATACTGAATAGGATATGAAACAATTTTAGTTGACATTTTCGATTCTGTACCTCAGAGTCGGAACAATGCAAGTCACATACTCACTTCTTTATACAGGAGAGAGGAAAAAAGATTCTCTGGTACATGCAAAAGGTGGGACCGTGCTCTTTTAACACTGGTATTTAATTACACAGGATTTTTTTCTTTAAAATACCTTAACATGGCTTGATGTGGAATAGGATTGAGCACACAATGAACTTATAAACTGAAAATCGCAATTTTTGGACTAACGTCAATCTGGCTCTGAGGTAAAAACTTGCGTCTCTCACTAGGATATTTTTTTTGTTCCACAAATTTTACAGATTTACTTGGATTATCAAATAAATGCGATCATCCGTTTTATCTGCTTATGTTGCTTACTTGTAAATCACCTCACAGTTTAATAACGGGGATATAATGGTAAACATATTTATAATCCCAAAAAATATTTTTAAATTTACTCTTTTAATTGCTCCTTATTAAGATTTTTTCCACTATTACGCTATCGTATAGTTTCCTGATAAAACGTTGTTTTTCTTTTTCGTGACAGAAGATGCATTTGGTTTAGAATTGTAAGCCGAAATCTACTTCGTTATATTTAGTAGATATCGTGTGAAGTATTGGCAGATGTTAATATTTCCTTATTCACAAAATGCGTGTTGATTTATTTATGGCACTCATTTTTTTTTGTGCTTATAGTGGCAGTGTTGTATTTTTAAGCTCCTGGTTCTTATTTTTTTTAGCTATTGAAGGACCTAACTCCTGCATTTTCCAGGGCATTAGACTTTCGGACAGTCCCATGAACGGCAGAGTGAAGCTTTCTTTATATTGTCCGTTTACGACGGGAAGGCACTTGACTCTTCCTTCGCCACGTGGTATCCAATGATTCTATTTCGCTGTTTTCGGCAGAAGGTATACTCGGATCATAGCATTTTGTTGTAGAAACAGCAGTTTTTAAAATGTAAAAATAAATAAAATGACCACAAAAAAATGAAGCAAGTGATGTAAAGGACACTAAGACTTTTTTGCATATTAAAATGCACGCCCAATTTAAGGCTGTTTGGTTGTCTCTTTTAGAAGCGTGTTTATTGCTTACCGATCACTCCCGCGTAAAATGGAACTCTGCGTTCCAGGATGCGGGGCAAAGTGCCTTCTCGTGAAAAACTGACAATACGTTGGAAATGAGGCTGGTTTGGCGTCTAGAGTTTAGAGTTTTGAAATGTTTTGCACTGATTGATATCTATTTGATATGAAAAAATCATAACAAAAATGTTTTTTTTAAATTTTCCTTAAATTTAATTATTATTTCTTTTTTTTAATAAAAAATGTCGTTGCTTTAAATCGCTAAATCTCAAAATATTTTTGTGTGGTAAATTTTCATTTTTTTTTTTTTTTTCAAAAAATTATGCCTAAATATCTAAGTTTTAATTTTTATTTGGCTATTTAAAAAATATTTTATTAATAAAAAAATGGAAAATATTTGAAGAAAAATTTCGAAAAATTCAATGATACTTTTTTAAAAAAAAATCATATTTTTTGCAGTATTTTTTTTTCCAATTTTCCGAATAAAAAATTAAAATAAACTGTTTGAAAAAACATATGCTAGAAATTTCATTACTTTATCTTCATCAGTTCTTGACTTATAAGAGTTTGAATGCAAAAATATTGGGAAAACTGCCTCTTAGATAAAAACGCGTTTACAGTTTTAAGTTTAAATATAATATTAGTTAAATGCAAACAACTAAAAAATTTCACCTTTGGTTCTAATTAAGACAAAAACAAGATTCAATCGTCTTTTTAAGCAGAAAAAAAGGCCGGAATTTTTTTAAAATAATAAAAAAAAATTGCAAAATATAACGACCTTGTGTGGCGTCAGAGAGGTGTTCGAACGAAGAACATATAAAGTGAATAACTCTTTTCTGCGACTAGTGAAGCTGTGTCAGAAAACGTGATTTACAGAATTCTATCATGCGTATCTTCTCCCGAGCGCAGTAATTTGGAAAATTAAGACAATTTCAGATATAAGATATCGTTTTAGTCAACTCGGTAACGTACCATGCCTTGTCTTCAATCTTCTAGTTGAACCGAAACATTGCTTCGGTCACTCGTCTGGTCAGTGCTAATTCTATATTAGCTACCAGTTTGTTTGGCACTCTTGACTTCCTTAAGAGGTTTTCCACCTCCAGCTCAGCCACTTCCTAAAACGAGCTGATGAGTGCTAATAAGCGCGAAACTGCAGTCCTCGGCTGGAATTGACTGAGCTGGTGGTTTATTTCAAGAATTAAAAATTTTGTTTGAATTTCATGTTCTTATACTGGACTACCGGTTCTTGTAATTAATAAAATAACCAGTCAACAAGTAACGTGAACAAGCTGAGATTTCAGTTAAATAAAAAAACTATACTTAACAAAACTGACATCGAATCTTATTGGATAAACACCTAGTTTTATGGGTGGTAGCTTCTAGAAAGTGTGCCTGAAAAAAAATAAAAAGTCAAAATGAATTTCTTTATTTAGTGTTAAAATATGCTCAAAATAATCCTACCTACGTTGTTAAGTTACACTAATCACTTACTTTATAACGTGATAAGTAAAAAGGCTTGGTAATTACATATTCTTAAATTGGACCAGCGCCCTGGTCCGATACAGGAAAAAATTTTCGGTCTAATAAATGAAAACACGCCATTTTTTATTAATTTATTTATTCCTTGTCAACAAGTTTCCAAATCGTGCATGTAAATACATTGCTGTAATCCCCATTAAATACTTTTTATAATACTATAAAAGCAATTTTTCTCAGTTCAAAAAATTTTAGTACAGTGAAACCTGTGTAAGTTGACCACTTGTGGTGCAGTCCTTTGGTGGTCAACTTGGACAGGTGGTCAACTTATGGAGGGAGTAATGTTTTTTTTTTTTTTTGTCATTTCTTGCACCATGTATTCATTTTTTTTAATGATTGACACTTACTCTTTCTGTTTAACTCACTTTCATTGTTTAGCATTACTTTGAAACAATATTTTAAAATGTTATTCAAATATTTTTAGAGATTATTTTCCCAGAATGACGTATAATGTGTCATGCAAATTTAAAATTTCAGTAAATTGATCAAAAAAAAAAAAATCTTATTGTTTATGAAAAGTTACTCATTTGATATTAATAGTTCCTAAAAATTCATAGCTTCTCAAATTGCAAATTTTTCTCATATACATTTATAACTCCATGATGATCTACTTTTCAACAAAATAACTCCTTATTGAATTTGGCGCACTTACTAGACACTAGTTTTAGAAATTCCATATGTGTCAGCTAATTTTCTCTAGCTTTCTCCCTTTTCAATTAGTTTCAATATTTCATACTTTTTATCAATCTCAAGTTCAACTAACTTTCTTTTTGAAGCCATTTTATGTAAAACTATAACACAAAGAGCAACAAGCTGGACTCTCATAGTTTAAAAAAGCAGTTGAGAATGAAAATGTCGTATCTCTTAATCCCTTGCACCAGAAATACTGCAATGCAAGTAACTTTACTCTTTAGCACAATTCCATTGTTGCCACAAAATTTTACAACTGGAAAAAAATACTTCGTACTTTTCTATTGACACATGTTTTCATAAAGAAAAACAAGTTTGGGGAATAAAAGGGTTCTTAATAGTTTTCCCATGAGGTTAAACTCAAAAGGAGGTTTAGTTATGCTACTGTTTCATTTAGTTAGTAAAACGCTGGTCTGGTATCAAACATGTTCTTGCAAAGCTATAAAAAAAATAATAAAATAAAACAATTTGCTAAGTAAAATTTAGAAAAATAAACCAAGTGGTCAACTTATAAAGGGTTTTTTTACAATGCTCCAAACCAAATTTGGTGTTCATTAGTGGTCAAGATAGACAGGTGGTCAAGATAGAGAGGTGGTCAAGTTACAGAGGTTTTTCCTTCATTATATAACATAGGACTAATTCCGTTCCTGACAAAAGCGGTCAACATAGACAGGTGGTCAACTTACAAAGGTGGTCAACTTTACAGGTTTTACTGTATTATTACTAGATATAAGTTCTCACAATATGATCGAACACGTTTTCAACACAAATCACATCGTAACTCAAGCTATGCAGATCGAAATGTGACAAAACTTCGTCCTTAAAGGTTTCAGGCACAAATCTTTGTACCCGTATTTCCACCGGCAGAGTGTAGCGCAGAACTCCACACATGATTTTAAGCCCCCAGTCCAATTTCAGCAGTGGTCCAATATAAGCGGTCTTCCCCTAATGGGCAGGTTCGTATTGTATTATCAGTATTCAGCATGTAATAAAAATTTTAGGCACAACATCGGCGTATTCTAAAAATAGATTCTGTGAAGATTAAGCAGTGGCGTACCTAGCATGGGTGACACCCGGAGTGGTAATTTGTGGTGATCCCCCCCCCCCACACGCAAGTAAAATTTTCAAATTTGTAGTCTTAAAAAGGCATTTTTGCTTCATACTTTTCCAAAATTTGCAATTTCGCCTTCAAACGTCTTTCAATTCATGCTACCAAAAGTCACATTCGTATTTAGTAGATATAAGTAAGTACTAAAATTTTGAGACTAGATTCAGTTATGACATTTTTTTTTCTCCAAACATAAAATTCAGAATTAATTGAAATTAATAAAAAAATATTTATATGCTTTACATCAAAAAAATTGAAAAACAAATGTTTCGTATACTTTTGAAAACATTTCAATAACTAATCAAAAAGTTGCTCCCACTTACCTCATTTTAAAAGTATAACATTTGCTTGGTAAGTGATGTTTGAAGGGTAAAAACGAAAAAAAATCTTGCTGTGAGACGCTTGCATGATTTTCAAATATTTTCTCGTGCTTCTACAGATGGTATGAAACGAGTATTTCACAGCTAATTATACCAAAGAGCTTAATATATATATATATATATAGCACTTTGGACATAACTAGCAGTGAAACAACCGCTTTTAGAAAATTCTCCGAAGATGCATTCTGAAAAATGTAGTAAAATTATTGAAACTTCGAGTAGTTATTTGACCAATATCTGTTGGAAAATTCTTACAAAGATGATCTTTAAAAAAAATACATTTAACTAAAACATATGTTCCCTAATTATATTTATAAGTATCACTTCAAACGGGACTGCAAATGAAATTTGCTGTAAGACCTTTTGCCAGAAGCACAAAATACGTCATTTGTAACAGAATAGTATTTTCATTTAATATTTACAACTAAAGTTTTTGAGAAACCTTAGAGCTCTAGTTTGCCGCAGATGGAGAGAGAAAAATAATTTTTCTTAAAAGTTGTAAACATGTTCGTAAATATAATTTGAAAACCAGAACTTTTGTTGCAAAAAAGAACTTTTGAGCTGAAGAGAAACATATTTAGTAAGGGTCCTCAAAGGAATGAAAACGAATAATAGCTACGGCTGTTATAGTAACAGTATATATTTCACAACAGCACATATCACAATAGTAGCAAAATTATGATTTGCTTGGTTATTAACAGAATGCTTCTTTTTGCATTTTGCATATAGGGGAGGGTGGGCCTCAATAAGACAAAAAAATACATATTTTTCAGTTTTCGTATATTGGTGAGCTCTAAAGCACATATTTGATTATATTAAAGGTATCAAATTATAGTATATTACAACAAATTTAGCCCATTCAATGTTAGAAAAAAAAAGTTATGAAGCTTTATAAATTTGACGAAAAGTGACTCATTGTGGCCCCGTTATGGGCTACTATGAGACATAAGTAGAGCCACAATGGGACAGCTGAATGATCATTGTACCTTAATAACGAATAACCACTGTTACCTAAAGTTTGCAATATAAGTACCTTTAGCTAGTTTATTAAAGAAACTTAATTTGGTACAGAGTTATTAAAAAGCATTTTGCAACAGCATTTTAACATTTCAGTGCAGCATTTAAAACAATTAAGTAAAGTAGTTCAACAAAAAATAAATTAAGATTCAATTTTAGTGTTTTTCAACAGTCTTAATACATCCTGGAAATTGCATTTAAGCCCTTCTGAATGGATATCTGGCTGTGGCAGCTTTCCAAGCGCATCTTGGATGTTAATATTCGAAATAGCGTTATCTATATAAATAAATTTATTTTTAGAGGTGTTAAAACTCTACAGGCACTGTATTTCTACCTCATTATTAGAACACTTTTTAATGACAACCAGAGTAATAAAAGCCTATCCTCTGACTCAGGCCCAGGGTTGCAAATAAACATATTATTTTTGCTTTAAGCATATTTTAAATGTTTAACACTGTTTTTTTCTTACATACAAAACAATTTTAATTACAGTAAGCAAAAAAAAAAAAAAAAAAAAAGGATTTAAAAAGCAGAAAAAGAATAAAATAATAAATTGTAAATATTAATTGATGATTAGCTTATATAATTATTTTGTACAAATATCAATTGTAATTATTAAGTGCTTTGAAATAAGCACCATCTTTGGCAACATTATCAGCACCTAACCGGTTTCTAGTTTTGTTTTGTGCAAAGCTGTGTAGTATAAAAAAAAGTTCACTTGTAATAATTAGTTAAAATATAAATATTTTAAATCAAACCTATTTTTATTGTTAAATTTATTTTTTGTAAAATAAAACAAGTAGATAAGTATTTTACACTTGCTTACTGCTGCTTGTTTCACAATGAGACGTCTCATGGGAAGACGTCTCATTGTGGCCCAAACAATTTGTCTCATAGTGGCCCAAATAACAAAATAAAGATTTTTGCTTCATATCATTAAAATAAGCCATGAGTTAAAAATAATATAGCTGAAATAATAGAAGATTAAAGTGTCAGTAACAACATAAACTACAACACTTAGCTTAATTGTTGAAGTTTTTCAAGATTATGATAGATGCAAGAAATTATCCAAATAGCTTTCAGGTTGTCCCCAAACAGTAACTAATTTTTTTCTACAAAAAGAAATGCTTACAACAGCATGAAACTAGGAATTCTAGGAAGCATTTTGGTTATGTTTACTCCTCCTAGGTGGTGGTAGTTTAAGAGCTGTATTTATTTTTGAATTTACAATGTCTCATTGTGGCCCACCCTCCCCTCAAGTACATTCACTTCTACAAGGTATCATTTAATTTCGAAAACGATAATTGAACAAATAAAAAGTAATGCAATTTGTAGAAATTAACACACAAAGTACTGTTTGTAAGAGACCTCCGTTTCCAAGAAATTGCTTGGAAATAGGCAGGTATTACATCTTTCTGTACTGCGACAATACGTAGCTCTGACCAATGAAAGATTCCAAGATCTCTAGCTTGCCACAGTTGGAGAGAGAAAAAATCATTTTTTTTTTAAATTGTAAACCACTTATTAAATATCCTTTGAGAACCAGAATTTTTATTGCAAATAAAAGACTTTTGAGCTAAAGAGAACCATATTTACTAAGGGTCCTCAAAGGAATGAAGCTACTTTTTTTAGTAGTTTGTAGCGCACTACTTTAAAAAAAAGTAAAATAGCGAGTAGCGCGATACAAAAAAAGTAGCGTTGTAGCGATTTCTAGAAACTACTTTTGAATAAAATTTCAAAAAAAAAAAAAAAAAAAAACGCATTTTCAAACGAACTGTCTGGTGCAAGGCTTACGCGAGTACAATTTGCACCAATTAGATTCATAAGACTGAAAATTATGAGCTGACCTCAGACATATTATTTTGAATGGCATAAAATGAAACAGTACGGTATACGTAAAGCATGTAGCAATAATAAAATGTGGCCTTACAATAGTAGTGTACAGTAGATACAGTAATTATATTCGACGCACCATTTAGTTCATGCAAATCGAAACTCTTTACATTTCTTTAGCTGCCAGAAACTTTCTATTTTTCTTTCCATTTTCAAAATCTAGATAAACAGCCCGCTTATGTGAAAATATGTTTCATCAACTTCATATTTAGAATGAAAAAGATGCGGCGTGGCGACTTGTACAGTAACAATGCGATGTTTCCACCAGTACGGTGTGGAAATTTTCCGCTTTCAGTAATACTCAAGGGAAAGTATACTCAAGGGAACTAATATTTAGTACCCAATAAAGGAGGTGATACTTAAGCGCTGCTATTCCGTTCCGAAAATTTTTGTGTTGCGGGTGAAATATTTGCGTCAGCTCCAAAATTCGTTACTTGAGAAAAACTTGCGATATAGCCATTTCGCGAAAATCGAATCGCGTTGTAGCCCGAGTCCACTGCTGTTTAAAATTGGATATTGAAGTAAAGTTAGCTTTTTTAGTTTAGTTCCATATTTTGGATAATTATTAATATTTGACTATAAATACTAGTACCGTTTGGGATATATATTTTTTTTCTTTATTTTTTCTTTTTTACTGATATAGTGTTTCATATATCAACATAATAAAACTCAATTATTAAATGTTATAAGCTTTTTAGGTTATTCGTTAAAATTAAAAAATGTTTTTATTTCTATTTATCAGTGACATAAGAAAAGAGATGGTGTCCAGGTCAGAACCCCTAGCTTGAAGCTGAAAATTGTTCACTTCGTTCCTACAAAATATAAGTTCCTATAAAATTAACACCTATAATGAAAATTACATTAACTATTTGTCATTAAATCGCTAATTAAATACACATAATTATAGATCATTTTAATTATTCATGATTGCTAATTATTATTTCTTATTGTAAAATACCAGTACACTCCTATTTGTGATTCTTAGAAATACTCAGAATTTTTAAAAGGGATAAATAACCTCAGACTTTATGCATGAGTTATATGATTAAAATATCTTCTTAATTAGGAAAAGAAATACTGATATGCTTTACCTACAAAAGTGTTAATACTTCACTTACATTTACGTAGAAAAAGTTTTTAAACCTTAAAATTAAAATTTTTAAATGTCTCTTATTTTTTAACACTTTTTTTATTTATTTACATACCAGCGTTTTTGATGTCACTGTGTGTTCCCTCAGACGGAACTAGACTTGCTGTAGATATAGGGACCTTAGACAGAACTGAACCATTTAGACCCTCGAGACCAGTACTCCTCCTTAAATTGGTCAACACTCGTTAAATGCTTAAATTGTCCTTTCAACTGCTGCCATAGATACTTTTCACTCCAGAATCCACGGTACCTGCCACTATTTGTGGCTTAACCAGTTGGAGAGAACCCTGAAGACAGCTCTAATTTTTTGAAATCAGACCAGTAAGCGAGCAATCCCTGGTCCAGCAGCCCCAGAAATATCGTTTCTCTTGGAGGACGTTGTGACCAAGAGCATTTTTAACGTCCCCTAATCACCATTAATGAAGACGGTGGATCTTCAACCAGCGAGGATCGAACCCGGGATCCTCCGGTCACAAATCCGATGCCTTACCGATCAGGCCACCACGGCCTTGCAATCGATACTTTGAAAGAGGCTAGTATCAAGGACAAAATATTTGAAATTGAAGTAAAAAATCGTAATTTATGTCAATACTTAGTAATGTTGTAGGAGATGGATTTGGGGTACTTTCCCGAAATTTGTTCAACATTGAAGCCACTTTTAATCTATTTTTGGCGATATTAGGGGTCAATAGCTTTCCCGAAACGTTTTCAAAATTGAAGATTTTGAAACCTAATTTTATGTTATCTTTGGAGACATTAGGTGAAAAATGGGCGTTTTGGGATTAATCTCGAAAAAATTTCAAAGTTAAAACTTTAAAGGCTCCATTTCATGCTATTTTTGATAATCAAAAATTTGCGTTATTTTAGGAGAGAAATAAAATTGTTCCCATAGTGACTCTCCGAGATGGGTAATAATGCTTAGATTAGATTCGAAAGAGAGAGTAAATGTATTTTTGAAAAGGCGTTATTTTTGTCGATTTTTTAAGTGACAAATTTGAAAAGTGTGAAAAGAAAATATACAAATCTCATGGAACCCCTGAGAGAACTCCGAGGAACCCTGGGGTACTGCAGAACACAATTAAAGAAAACGCTGGTTTAAAAGATGCTTTTTATCATCTAAATCAATTTTATGTATTTGTAGTCGAGCCCTTTTATTAGACTATCGGTTAAAAAATATCCCGCTTAATATAATACATTTTCAATGTTCCAAAAAATGTAATTTTTATTTTGATTCCGGTTAATGGAATATCCTGCATATTAGAATATTTTTTTGTGGCAAAATGACTATTCCTTTAAGGGGGTTTGACTGTTCAATGTCTATGTAAAATTTAAATGAAATTATGGCTGCATCTATTTCATTTTCAAGTAGCGGAGTTGCACTTCTTGAGTTAAATATTCACTCTCAGGAAAGGATTAAAAATTTATAGATTGAATTCTTTCGACTTTTAAATTTTTTCTTGCAGCGGATATTCGTTAAAAATGTTTGGAGAGACAAATTGGCCCAGTAAAGGAAAGAAGGATAAATAGTTCTTAGTATTATTCCATGTTCAAATCAGCCAGTTTATTAATCTAAACCATTTTTGACTTTTTTAATTTAATCCTCAGACGGTGTGTATGTGTATGCTTTTTATTTATTTATTTTTTTAAGTTTCGAAGTAGTGACTACATTTCAAAAGTAGTTTGTAGTTGCTACATTTTGAAAAAAGTTGCTGTAGTTGTAGTGAACTACATTTGTACTAAAGTAGGTGTAGTGTAGTTCACTACAAAAAAATACAGTTTTTCGAACCACTGAGTAGAAGTTATTGAAAAGAGTAACTGAAAATAGAAACTATAAGCAAAATTAAAGGCAAATTGCATGGGGTCGCACTTGCGCTACAATATGGAACACACTTACCCCATAATACTTTAAAAAAGGGAAAGTGCGACCCGTCTTATAAAAAAAAAGTCTGATTACAGTAATTAGTTAAAGCACGCTGACTTCAGTTGTTTGATATGATAACAAAATAAACAAAACTCCAACCTTCTCAATCCTCATATTAGAGTTCTGTACAAGACATTTAAGTTATTACTGATTGTGTTTTATCTATGAGTACCAGTGCCAATCTCTACTTATAGGAATTATCACTAGACATTCTTCCAACATATTCAATGCATGGCAGAAGTCTCTTCTGGTCAGCATTACCAAAATTCTGAGGGGACACACTTATCTCGTGGACACACTTGCCTTGACTCACCTTATTTGAATTTCAAATGCTTTGAACAGTTTTCCAAGTGCATGAGGGACAAATTGAAAGAGTTCAGTTTATTTACTTATTCAATCCTTCATCAAATCACCTACGGATTTATTTATTAATCATTTATTTAATATTTCCCATGTGTGTGTGTGTGTGTGTGTGTGTATTCGTTCATTCACTTATTTTCTTAATCATTCTCTTTTTATTCACTCATTTATATTTTCTCACATATTTATTTATTTTTTCGTTTATTGTTTCATTTTCTTTTCTTTTATTCTCTCATCGTTTTATTTACTCATTCATTTGATCAAAACTATTTTTAATAATCGAATAGAAATTGTTTTATAGTAAAAATATTTTATTTTTCACTTTGCTCCATGTAAAAAAGTGAACATTTTCCACCTTTTTTTTGGAGGTACAAATTTACTGCCAAAAATTGAAAATAAAGTTTAAATGCTAGTTTTAGTATAACATATATTGTCTTTTCTTTATGTATCGTTATTTTCGGAACAAATGTCCAATTTGATCATTTTGAAAAAAAGTAAGTTATCTTATCTACTTTACTTTGCCTCACATTCCTCTACATTTATTTTACAAGTTATCATTTAGTTTTGAAAATGATAATCCAACAGAAAACAATTTATGCAACTAGTTGAAATTAAACGCAAAATATCACTTGTTAGTTCTAGAATTATAATTTCAAGAAATTGCTTGAAAATGAGTTCTATCTCGAGTTTTTCTGTACTGCTCCTAAATGTGACGCCAATAGCTTTAGTTTGCTTAAGAGGAAGAACGAAGAGATTATGTTCAAATTGGTAAACTACCCTATTATTGCTATTTGAGAACCACAAACTTTGCTGTATAAAATGAATTTTGTGCTTAAGGAACGCGTATTACGTATTGGTCCTTAGAGAGGTTCATCTCCGGTTCTTAAAGTTTGATGTCTCTGCGTTACGTCAAGGTTGATCATAGCGAATTGTTGAAGAACATTTTAAGAAGGAATGACTCTTTCCTGCGACTATTGAAGTTCTGTTAGAAAACGCGTTTTGCAGAGTTTTTTACACGTACATATGTTTCTAAAACGCAAAAATGTTTAGTATTGAGTTGTGCCTGAATGTGCCAACACGTAAAAGAGTAGTAACTAAAATAAAACGTTACAAGTAGAATGCTTCAGACAAATTATGCTTTTATAATGCAGAATGAGTTATAATATATGAAAATTTCGCTTCATGTATTTGTTATCATTAGCTAAACTCTTCGATCGAAAATGAAACTAAAATTTAAAAAAAAGTATAAATAAAACAAAATATAAATACTATACTTCGGACCAACTCTGCTTTTGCATAGCAGAATGAGTTATTATATGAAAATTTCGTTTCATGTATTAGTCATCATTAGCGAAGTACTTGAAACGAAAAGAAAACCAAAAGTTAAAAAAGTACGTACTAAAAAAAACATTATAGATACAATGCTACTAAGCTTGAACAAAGCAGAATGAAGGAGATTATATGAAAATTTCATTTCGTGCATTGGTAATCATAAACTCAACTCTTGGTACAAAAATATTGTATTAACAACTTTTTAAAATAATATGGCATTTAATGGTATAGGCTAGCTGTGAGGAATCATCATGCGCGAGCAACAATATAAAATACAGCAGACTCCCGTTTATCCGCGAGCGGTTTATCCGCGGGGCGGATTATCCGCGAATCAATCAACAATCACGAACATGTATTTTCGCAGTAAAAAGCGAATACCAGTGGCTGTTTTTTTTTTTTTTTTTTGAAAAATTTTAAATTTACACTCAGTTGTTTTTGCTTGATTGATTGATTTAATTTAATTTTATTATTATTATTATTATTATTATTATTATTTTTGTGCGTTCTTCATCGTACATACACTTGTTTGTTCAGTTCGGTTATGCAAAAATACAAAACATTTGTACTGTACTCTATATATATTTTCACTGTTTGCAGAAAGTGTTATGCATCAATACAGTTAAGAATTTGAGATAGGACAATTTTTACCTGATTTGTCCCCCATTTTAGTCTTTTTGCAGTTATCCGCGATTTTTATTATCCGCGGCACTTGTGCCACCCAATTCCGCGGATAATCGGGAGTTTACTGTACAATGCTTCAGACCAGCTATACTTTTATATAGCAAGACGACAGACATTACATGACAGTATCGTTTGGTCATCATTAGCTAAAGTCTTGACACAAAAATTAAATTTCAAGAGGTTTTTAAAATAATGTATGAGTCATCTAAAAAAATTAAACCGGTGCGTTACCTTATGTACTTTTTTGAAAGTACGTCCAACCTTTTAGCTGAGGCCTTAGATTTCACCGAGATACGTCGAGGAAGGTCCCGTACTGAGCATCAGCGCAGCTTGCTGCTTACCTCCTTATAAGTGACGTGTAAACATTTCAGAATGCATTACTTACGAGTAGCGATGTTCATCTTGAAATAACTGTTGTTAACTGCATATCGAAGAGATTAACTCCGACTCCATTAGAGGAATGCTCTTTGTACAAACTAGTTGTTTTTGATACAATAAAAACTACTCACCACTGGTGCCTTATTAATAGTTGAAAAATAAAGCAAACAGGTGTGAGCATTTTCATTTCATCAGTTATCTGCAGGGGCGGACTGGTCAATTCGGCTTGTCGGGGATCCCCGACTGGGCCAACCGCCGAGTGGGCCACTTCCATAATTTTTTTTATTGAATTTAATACCACTAAATCCACACCTAGCATTTTTTAAAAGTGTTATAATATTTTAAAAAAGCATGTAATTTGCTTACTCTATGTGAAAATAGCGTTTGGAAACAGATTTTTTTTCCATCCTAAGCAGGGACCAAAGTAAATAGAAGTTCAGAAGAACCTTTCCTCTCTTATCAATTTTCTCTCCAGTTTTTAGAGCTTTGGGGGCCATGACTCTCACATTGAGGAAACGAAAGGAGGCCAGAGAAAGTGGGGTCCGACACTGCATGCAATTGGCCCGGGACGAAAAAGGAGCGTTAAAAACTTATATTTGTACATCTATTAACAAAAATTGAAGTTGCCTGCACCATTAAACAAAGCGGCCCGGCGCTTCCAATGCGTGGGCCATGCTTTGGGGTGTTGATACAATGAGCAGGGGCACGCACAAGGGGAGAGGGGAGGGACACCTGTTGGCCCGGTTCCGAGCCTGAAGGGGGCTTGAGATTTTTTAAATGAGGAGTAAAATAAATGTAGGGACGTAGAGGTAAACAAGATGGAGAGAGGCTCGTAAAAGTCATTTGTGACGGGCCCCAAAATGTCTGTGCACGCAGCTGGTACTTACTGATTGTGACAGATTCATTTAAATGCTGCCAGTTGGCAAGATATTTCATTGTTCTGTTGTAAATTTTCGCTATACGAGTATTATCATATCAGAATCGTGTACCGGAGAGCATGTCTGGACTACGATCATAGGCGTGCACAGAAATTTTGGGGCCCCTCACAAATGATTTTTCCCAGCCGCTCCATATTGTTTACCCTTGTTTTTCACGCCTAGTTTAAAACATATTGGGCCCCCTTCAGACTCGGGCCCTGGCCAACAGGTGTCCCTTCTCCCTCGCACCCCCCCCCCTGTGCACGCCCCTGAGAGACGGACACACAAATAGTTTTTTTAGGGGCTAAAAAAATTGAAAAGCTCACCCCCCCTGCCCCATTACAATTTCTCATACTGAAGTTTTCATGACTTTTTTTTCAAATGTGTTTGATTTTTTTTAAACTTTTTTTTTCTTCAGGGTCCTTTAGGTTCAATTAAAGTACTTTTAAGCACATAAATACTATGCACTTTTCTGTTTTGAATGTGGAAGTAAATTACCTTTAACATTTTAAGCATATTAGACACTAAACGCTACATAATTTCACCGAGATTCTGTAAAATGAGTGGTTTTAATTAGGAACATTTTCATAATGATTATGACACATGGACAAGGTTATTAAACAAACTCATAAATCATTTGAGTTTTTTTAAATGAATTGATATTTTAACCATAAAATATTATGTAAATAAGAAAATTATAACTTTATAACTAGGTTTTATTGAAGAATTCAGAAGCTACTTATTTGAGAATTTCAAAGAGTTGCTGATTTGTTCTTAAAAATTTAAACACTACATGCCGTTTCAATTAATATTATGGTTTTGCCAAGAAACTATCATGTATAATTTCTTTTATTTTGCATTTTTTATAAGGTGGAAAAAAAAATCTTTTATCTCGCAAATAGCTTTCGGGATTAAAACGACTTTTCTAGGCACATCTTCACGAAATTTTTTTTTAAAAAAGTTAATTACTGATTCCATCAAAAGAGAATTTATAGACGAATCGCGGTGTATTACGTTCCTTTTAGTTCGAAGTTAGTTAAATTGCCGCTGTGATCCCTGACTCTAGTATTACTTATTTAGCAAACAAAAATGCATTTATTCAAGTAAGATTTGTGTATTTTGTGTTCTTTTTAATAACTGTAAAACATTTCTTCATGTTATATAGAGAAATCAATTTTAAAAACATATGATTAGTTAATTTAATTTTTCCTTTGGGGGGTGCCCAGGCCTTTTGCCCCCCCCCCCCTATCCGCTACTGACTACCATAAACTGGATCTGAAACAGGGCGAAATTTCGAATTAGAAGGGAGAGTTCCTGAACATTGGCGGAATTAGGACTGACTTCGGGGGAGGGTGCAATGTTTTTTTTTTTGAGCAACATTAATTGTAATCAGGGCCAGATTTAGACTTAACAGTGCTCCTAAGGTATTTCAGGTATGAGGTTTCTTTGTAATCCTAAAGTCACCAGCGATAGTCTTCAGTCTACAATTGAGGACTTTGGTGCAAGAACTAGTTTACGCCCAAACGTTTTCCTTTTTTAAAATTCATTTTTACGTGTGGAGAATATAGATTATAGATCTTCAGACTGGTGCGACATCGAGACACAAATGTAAGATTAGACCTCTGCTTTGTAGTCAGTTATGTGGGAAAGATATTAGCCTTTCTATCGGACAGTGATGAATATTTGTTGGTCTTACTGAAAATGAATGAGTCTGGACCTACCTGGTTTTTGCATCAAGGCCCTCATTTGTGTTTTTTCATTCTCTAAAAGTCACTAAAGATAGCTTAAAATTTCACTTATAGAAATTTCCGTGAGAGAACTCCGTAAATCTTTAATCTGCACTCTAGCCTAAAATTGATTTCAGTTTCAGGAAAAAATGCCCAGAGGGAACTGGTGTTTCCCTCAGACCAAAAAAGAGGCAGTGCGCTTTCAGATAAAAGAATAAGTTTTAAGAGAAGTTTTGTCAAATAAAAATATTCTTCTTTTACTTTTTGGTATACTAGGTACATACAGAGTTCAATTGTTTTCGATAGTAATTATTTTAAAAATTTGAAAAGCTTTTTGATGTTTAGTTTTAAAGCTAATGCAAAACACATTCAGATATATTCTAATAAGATTCTTGAGTGATTGAAACGAGGGAGTGACGTTTCAAGGAGAGGCTTGTCTGAATCTTGACCTTTTGAAAAAAAAAAATCGTTTTTGTGAAGTTTTGTTTAAACTTTTAAAAGGCAAGGAGGGTTGTTTAAGTGTTGGGTCAAAGGTTAGCGTAAAAGCGGAAGGGGACGGCGCCCTCCTAAAAAATCTTGAGGGAAACACTCGGGAAAACTTTCCCCTTTCCTTTCAATGTTTCCATTATGTTTTTTAAAATTTCAGTTTCGCTTAATTCCGAAGGGGAGTCGCCGGATTCCCTGTAGTAACAGAATGTAGTTTAAAATTAGGTAGAGTATACGTACTTCAGTTTTGAAATGCTTCCAAATGAGATCACTAAGCACCTACTCTCACAAACGTGACCAAAGATAGTTTTGCTTTTTTTAATAGTTCAAATTCGAAACGTTTTCGTTGATAGCTCCCGATGCTTCCCTGTTCAAGTAATTTTTACCATATGTAGTCTAAAAAAAGGGAAATTTTAAAATTCTCATTTCGGAGAATTTCTGGGAAGAGCCCCCCGACATTCTATTGTAAACGTAGATAGACTAAAACAGACTTCAATTTTGAAAAAAAAAAAAAAAAAAGTTATGAAAACAAAATCGTTGGGGGACCCCTTCTTTTCCTACTCCTCTAATGTTGCCGAAAATTGCAAAATTGCGGTTTTTGACATCAACTTTGAAAATATCGCTTTATTTTACGTTTCACAATTTTCTTTTTTTAGAACTTTAAAATAGTTGTAAAGAACTATAGTTGAAGTATAATGTCATTGCTCGATTCAGAAGAATCGAGATCCTGTACTGTTTAATTTAACTTTTTTTATTTACAGAGGTGGGTCAAAATATTCTTTTGCCGACTGAGCCAAAGTCAGCCAATCCGCCCCTGGTTATCTGTGATTACTACTTGGAAGGTTCCGCTAAAAAAAATATTTTAAACGACGTTGAATTTTGTGTAAAAATTATTTTTAAAAAATCAACAATCTAAAATAGCGTTACTATTCTCTAAATATGCAGTTTTATAAAGAAAACACAAATAATCTAAACAAATAAATTTCGGATAATTACAGTTGCATGATTTTTTAAAATAAAGAATTAAATACATAATGTGTTTCTTTACGAACAGTTATCTTTCATTTACATATTTACGTTCGAAGTTCTTGAAAAAAGTTTTTGTTTCTATGATTTTTTACATGTAAATAATCAAAATGTAGCTCACTAATCATATTTTGAAAACGAAAAAAAAAAAAGAATAATCGTATTAGAAATGTAAAAAGATAAAGAAAAAAAAGCGAAGAAATATTCACTGTAAAGTCTGCATAACCACTTACTTTTCTTCGCTTCTTTCTAATGGGCTCAGTGAAATAAATTTTCAAATATATTGCTTCTTACTTTCCTTCAAATATAAATTTTAAGATATAATTAATTCAAATAGTCATAATTGCAAGAAAATTAACTTGCTCTAAACGAAACTAACTTCCAGTGAATGTGAAATAACTCGTTTTCTGGCAAGGGAGAGAAAATGAAGATAGTTTTCAGCAAAAGTTAGTTCATTCTAAAAGCTTATGTCTCAATATATTGAGTGATCTCAGCTTCAAAGCTAACAAAGAACAGGCAACCTACTGAGGCGCAAGTTTTCTCACTATTCTTCTGGTATGTTTTTGAATGCTTGCTACAGATCCAAGTAAGGAATTATTTTTTCACATAAAGTGTTATTAATGTTACTATTGTAATCGTTTTTCGGTTAACTATGTTTCGAAACACTGTTCAGATGTGTTTGACGTAGTTATGTATGTTACTGTTATGTATTAAACGTTTTTGCATTAATCTATTT
The DNA here is from genome assembly GCF_026930045.1 of Uloborus diversus. NCBI lineage: Eukaryota > Metazoa > Arthropoda > Arachnida > Araneae > Uloboridae > Uloborus > Uloborus diversus. The sequence goes on from NC_072733.1 coordinate 95,581,093, forward strand.
GAGCGGGATGTAGAGTGAATTCAAAATGCTTGAAACTGAAACAGGGTTTTTCCTAGTCACTAAGAGATACAAGTGAAGCAACACAGCATGTTGTTTCGAGCCCAATTTAAGTCAATACTTTACTTTAGTTTAAGGTTTCCGGCTAGGTTGAAAAGGCAATTTTTGACTAAAGCTCGCTTTTTGTCAAAATGATTTTATTGAACAACCCCATTTTTTAAGATTACAAAACTTTTTGGATTTTTAATCTACGTGAATTAGAACTCAAGTTATAAGCCTTTGAATAGTTTTCTCACTATTCTTTTGTCTGTCTTTGAATGCTTGCTACAGATACAAGTAAGAAGTCTATTTTTCTGACATTAAGCGTTACTAATAATGATTGTCGTTTGATTACTTACATTTTCAATGACTTTTCGTAAAATTTCTTCCACAGATGTCCAGAAAGAGTTGTTTCTCTGATGGCAATGTGTCAAAAGGGTTATGAATCCACCTTAATTAGCACAAAGCTATAAAAAAAACAAGCTTTCAAACAAATTGCTCCAACTGCTGGTTTCATGTCTACAAACACTTCACTTTCTGCAACATCTGTTCCAAATTTCTTGCAGAAATTATCTGAAAGAAACAGTTCACTGTTAGATAAGCCCTAAAGTGAAGTGCAGGCTTGAATATAGCATAAATTTCTGTGATTCGATGTGCTAAGAGATGAAGTATTACGATTACGTCAAAAGATAAATAATAGACATATAGATAGAAAGGCATATTAATAACTAGATACATAAAGAGATAGACAGATAGAGACATAGAGATAAAGATAGATGGATTATAATGTATAGATGAACAGGTAGATGGGTAGAAAGATAGACAGATATGTAGATAAGAAGATTTATAGATAGGTGAATAGATAGATAGACATATATGTAGATAGATAGATAGATAGATATACAGATATATGTGTAGATAGGCAGACAAAGATATAGATAGATAAATTGATAGAAAGAGATAGATAGACAGACAGATTGAGAGGTAAATAGGTACATAGATAAACAGATCGATAAACAGGTAGGTAGGTACATGGATAGATAGATAGATAGATAAATAGAGATATAGATAGATATAGCTAGGTACGTAGTAAATATGTGTCAAAGAAAACTTTTCTTTTTAAACCAAAATTTATCGTGTTCATTTACTGATTGGAGGTTTTCGTTCAATGGATCATTGTGCCATATTTTCTTTGAACACCTAGAAAGGTAGGAAACGGTACTATTTCACTTCCCGCATTTTTTTTTTTAAATATTTACATAGATCAATTAAAATGTTTTATCTATGACGGTCTAAATATTATATTATTTAAAATAATTAGGATTAAAAAAAATGAAATTGTGCTTAAGTATTCATTTACTGGTCAGTTTACCCTATTCAATGTAAAAAACAAAATCTGAATTTAATAATGAAAACGGTTCAAAAAGAAAAAAATGTATACTTCTTGTAATTTATGTAAGGATACGCTTTGCAATCTAGATTTGCGATGCTAAGATGCTGCATAAAGAGTAAAAATAACAATGACAGCAGAATCTTTATTTCTGCTGAAAGTTTATTCATAAATACATAGATATAAATACATAAAAAGTGTGATTGAAAAACTCTTTAATACAGGGTGCTGGGAATGGAGGCCGAAAGTGGTCTAAGGTTGAGGTGACTTGCGCCAAGGAACAGGAGTCGCTGAGCGTCATCCTAGGCCCTGCTTAGTGTTTACCCCTTAATGTGTGAACCTGACAAAACGTGGTGTATGATATATACCAGGGCTTCCCAAACTTTATGGGCTTCGGACTTCTTTCATGGTCAAAAAGTCAGGCCGGAACCCTTTTATTGGAGTGAATAGATACCTGTAACTTGCAGTTGACTGAACTTATATTAAGCACTAGCCGCCTTCGGCGACCAGCAGGTCCGCCTTTTTACGCCAGGGTTGCCGCCTTCGGCGGCTGCTTAGACACTTTAGCGACGGTATTAATCAATGTTTTTCTCTATATATCAATTTATCATTTGACTTTTTACGCCAATGTTGCCGCCTTCAGCGGCTGCTTAAATAAGTTTCGTGGCGGTATCAGTCAATCTATATCTATATCATTATTAATTAAAATAAAATATTTTCTAGATCTATCTCCAGTTCCGTCGCTTGGAATATTTTTAAAGGAGGGGGAGGAGAGACACAATCTTTTTTTAAAGAAAAAAAATATTAATTCGGAAAAAAAAAACATTTTTTGTGCACTCAATGTATTACTATCTACCTATTCGATCTATCTCTAAATTTTCTCATCTATCTCTATTTATTTTGATCTAACCTCCAATCTCATTCCCAAACAAAATGAAAATCATGCAAAAAAAAAAAGCGCGCTTACTTATTTATCAAAATGCACAAAAAATTGGTGTCTCTGTGTACCCGAGTTTGCCAAAGTATAAAAATCATTGTTTTTATTGAAATTGAAAAAAAAAAAAAGTGACCTGGACCAAAACGATCCGATGTGGTCCGTCTGATTAAGCGAAATCGAATGCTTAGCAAAACATCCGGGGGGTTAGGGAGAAACAAATGAAATACCTGCAAAGAAAAAAAAGCGAATGAATCCTTCGAAATTAAGAAAAGAAAAAAGCAAGTTACGTACTTCAGTTGGATCACGTGGGTGCGTTACGTCGTATTCCAAGCGGTCCGCGGACAGCAGATCTTCGGTGAAGCAATAGCTCATATCTTCGTTTTGCCTTTAAAAAATTGTAAAAAAAAAAAAAAAACTTTTGAATATTTTTGAAAACTTTTTTCTGTAGAGAACGAAATGTTCTGGCTACTACATAGTAAAATTGTAGAAAAGAGGCTATTATATTTTTCACGGGATGCGTTTAGAAAAAAATTAAACCCAGAAAAAAATGCAAAATAAATGTTTTTTCAAAAATTCATAAAAAATACAAAAATTGCTCTATCTTCAAAATCTTTTTGTTCATCATATTTAAAATTAAATTTCCGACACTATAGTGCAAAAAATATATGTGTGGCGCGATTGGTTCGGGGTCTGTGAGGTTAAAAGTACTAAAAAGTGCTAAAAATCACATAAAACATCAAATAACTTTTTTTTTATAATTAAAATATCAAAAATTGAAGCCCGAGGTGCACAACTTCAGCAAAAACTACACCTGTATACCAAATTTCATCTTTCTAGGCCTTACCGTTTTCCCGGGATGCGCGCCACACACGCACACACAAACATCTTATTTTATTATATGTATAGATTACTAACTAGAGGGGAGAATCGCTATTTTAAAAATGCACAATTACACTTTAAAAAAATGCGTGTGGTAAAGATAAATGGTAGAAATGAAACTTTTATTATTTTTTTTTTTTTGTACATTCTGAACAATCACTTCACCCACACGTTTTCTTACAATCCACGCTTTTGTTATTTCTTCACCTGACTTATGCGCATTCACAACAAAATTTTATATTATAATGCAGAAAATGCTTTATAAACGACGAGAAAACTTAACAATACACGAAATTCTCTTTTTAATGGTTGCCAAGAACAGTGAAAAATAATAGTGCGTAATTATAAAGTAAATTTAATTAATAAAAGGTAACAAGTTAATTTCAAGGCTTGATTTTAGCAAGCATATTAGACATTTTAAGCTTTTCTAATTGACAAGTCATCAGTTTAAAAGCGTAATTTACCTTGTCTAAGACCTTGAAATTAGTTTGTTAACTTTTATTAAAAAAGTAACTTTATAATGACTATTATTTTCCATTGTTTGTGGAGACAATTAAAAAAAAAAACTACCCCATTTCTGTCAGACAAAAATCTTGCAGACCAGAATTTCAAAGCTTTACCATAAAAAGTTTCACTAAAAAAAAAAAAAAAAACACTTTTACAAATATCAAATAGAACTGACAGAAATCAATAATTCCGTGTGCAGATAAAGGAAAGTAACTGCAAATTTTTCATTTTTTCTGCATTTTTGTCATCTATTGTACGCTATCTTTACTGTACATGCTCGCTTATTTGACTTCCGCTGAATAACAGGCGCAAAAAAAAGTCTAACTCCAACATTTTCCTATTGTTAGTATTGAATCTACCACACATTTTTCCAAATATCTCGAAAACTCATTTCTGCAGATACTGTCGATTTATTGAACACGGCAGAATAGGTAACAAAACGAATAAAATTCATAATTGAACATCGACTTAATGCATTCTTTTAAAGAGCTGTTTTCCCTAAAACCAGTTAGCCAAAGATGAAAGGATCTATACCAATTTAGATTAAGCTTTCAAGGGTGGATGGAACATTGCGCTTCACAGAATCATCATCCGGCTGATGACGACGTCAGCCGATACTGGGAAGCCTGGCATCAAATGACCCGCAGGTCAGGAGTGGACGTTGGTTGAAGTAAAAATTATTAATTAACATGCATTAAGCATTTTATATTTATTTTAATCATTATTTATTTTGATGCCCCATTCTAATTTGCTTTTAACTAAGCTATGCTTTAATCATATTTTTAGTTCTTAGCATAAATACGTTTATTGAAAATCAAAGTTCATTCAATCTAAAACAAAAACCTAAATTTAACAACATGAACAGTTCCAAAAAAAAAAATTACCTACTTGTATATTTTTTCCAGAATGCAAAATGAAGATGACTGCATAAGCAGTAAAAATTACTATGACGGCAGTGTCTTCATGTGTAAAAAAGTGCTTTTTATAAATACATGTAAATAAATACATAGTATATTTGATAGTCTCTAGTTCGTTAATATTTAGAAAAACATTTTGTTCATATGCGTGAAAACAAAAAAACTTTATGTTTTAAAACGCAAAACATTTTAAAAGAAAAGCATCGCAAACTGTATAAACCCAACATTGCTGTTGCCTCTTTAAATGGTTTCTTAAAAATCTTTTATTTTTTTAAGGTTTTTTTTTCAGTTTTTAATTTGAAATTTAAAGGTTCTGCATAAAAAAAAAGAATTGCAGAATAATGAAGCTTGGAAATTATTATTTTTTATTTCCTTTCTCAAAGCGAAAAAAAAAATGTTGCCGGAAAACATTGAAAACTAAAGCATTGAACAACTTTGATTGTTTGAGAATCGTATTTGTGCAGTTAAAATGCTTCGTTTTTTGTGGTACTTGAAAGTGCAGTAAAAACAAAGAAATAAAATAATTATGAACTACAATAAAACATTACAAGTACAATGTTTCAGACCAACTATGCTTTTACAATGTAAAATGAGTGATATCGTAAGATATTTTAACTTCATGTATTGGTCTTCATTAGCTACAATCGTGACACGAAATAACACTAAAATTTAAAAAAGTATAAACTGAAATGAAACATATATACAATATATGCAGTGCTTCAGACCAACTATGCTTTTACATAGCAGAGAGATGTCATATGAAAATTACGGTTCATGTATTCATCATCATTATCTCAACTCTTGGCACGAAAATTAAAAAAAAATTAAAAATGGATAAACTAATAATAAAACATTCTAAAAACAACGCTTCAGACTAATCATGCAATTACATAGCAGAATGAGCGATAGCATGTGAAAATTTCGTTTCACGTATTAGTCATCATTAGAAAACTCTTGGCACGAAAATAAATCATCAACCTTTTTAAACAGTATAAGAAATAATAGTGTAGGCCAGTTATGAGGAGTCATCATACTTCAGACAGGGACGTGCACAGGGGGAGGAAGGGGGAGACGGGACACCTGTTGGCCCAGGTCCGAGCCAGACGGGGGCTCAAGATTTTTACAATGAGAGTTGACTTATATATAGGAACGTAGGTGTAAACATTATGGAGGGGGCCTGTAAACGTCAGTTGTGACGGGTCCAAAATATTTGTGCACGCCCCCGCTTCAGAGCAACTATACTTTTACATAACAGAATAAGAATGATTTGAACATTTTGTTTGGTCATCATTAACTAAAGTAAATATTAAGAGCTTAAGGTTGTGCAAAAGAGCACATTAATGATAAATATTTAGGAACAAGTGTTACGAAAATAATCCTAGTAGAAATATAATACATTTATTCAATTATCACTGATCCTGGAACTCGATTCAAACTTTCTACAGCTGTTAATAATTCTCGATACTCCTCCTCTAATTTTGTCCAAAGTCCTTTATCTTCAAATAGTTTGGTCCCTTGCGTGCTCTAGTTTTGAATACACCTTTCTTTTTTACTTATGTGTTTCTTTCGTAGTGCGTCTAGGATTTGTTTCAGCTAGTTATACGTATTTTACAATATTTTTCAGCTCACTGCGTCCTTTTGTTATGAACATTTTTAAAGCGCTATGTAATTGCTATATAATATCTCGTCAAGTTTACAGCTAAAAAGCGAAACAGGACGCTAAACCAACACCACTGACAACAAATGACTGTTTCTCCCCCCCCCCTCATTTTTTCTTTTGTAAATATGGATAAATTAATTATGTGTTTTTTCTTTAATTAAATTTTTAGTTTTAATTTAAACACCTTTTGACAGTTTAATGTATTAGCTATTTCACAAAAAAGGGCGGCAAATTGAGGAACCGCCCCGGACGGCAAACATTGTAGCTACGACACTGGGTCCGGGACACATTTTGAAAAAAAAATATATATATATATTACACAGTTTAGAGTTTTGAAATTTTTTGCACTGATTGACCATCTATTTAATAAGAAAAATTATAACATAAATGTTTTTTTTTAATTTCCCTTAAACTTAATAATGATTTCTTTTTTAATAAAAAAAAATGTGGTTGCTTTAAATCGCTAAAGCTCAAAATATTTTTGTGTGGTCAATTTTCAAATTTTTTCAAAAAATTATGCCCAAATATCTAAGCTTTAATTTTTATTTGGTTATTTAAAAAATATTTTATTACGAAAAAAATAGAAAATATATGAAGAAAAATTTCGAAAAATTCAAAGATACTTTTTTTTTTTTAAATCATATTTTTTGAAGTAAAAGTTTTTTTTTCCAATTTGCCGAATAAAAATTACAGTAAACTGTTTGAAAAAAATGTGCTCCAAATTTCATTACTTTATCTTCATCAGTTCTTGACTTCAAAGAATTTGAATGCAAAAATATTGAGAAAACTGCATCTTAGAGAAAAACGCGTTTACAGTTTTAAGTTTAAATATAATATTAGTTAAATGAAAACAACTAAAAAAATTTCGTTTTTCGTTCTAATTAAGATAGAAACAATATTCAAACGTCTTTTTAAGCATAAAAAACCGAAATGTTTTAAAAATGATTAAAAAAAAAAAAAAATGCAAAATTTAAAGATTTTTGTGTCTCGGATCCCCTTAATATTTGATTACCTTGTGTGGCGTCAAGGAGGTGTTCGAACAAAGAACATATTAAGCGTGAATGACTCTTTTCTGCGACTAGGGAAGCTGTGTCAGAAAACGTGATTTACAGAATTTTATCATGCGTATATTCTCCCGAACACAATTTTGGAAAATTAGGACAATTTCAGATATAAGATATCGTTTTAGTCAACTCAGTAACGTACCATGCCTTGTTTTCAATCTTCAAGTTGAACCGAAACATTTCTTCGGTCACTCGTCTGGTCAGTGCTAATTCTATATTAGCTACCAGTTTGTTTGGCACTCTTGACTTCCTTAAGAGATTTTCCACCTCCAGCTCAGCCACTTCCTAAGCCGAGCTGATGAGTGCTAATAAGCACGAAACTGCAGTCCTCGGCTGGAATTAACTGAGCTGGTGGTGTATTTCAAGAGTTTGAATTTCATGTTCTTAGACTGGACTACCGGTCCTTGTAATTAATAAAATAACCAGTCAACAAGTAACGTGAACAAGCTGAGATTTCAGTCAAATAAAGAAACTGTATTTAACAAAACTGACATTGAATCTTAATGGATAAACACCTAGTTTTATGGCTGGCAGCTTCTAGAAAGTGTGCTTGAAAAAAATAAAAAGTCAAAATGAATTTCCTTATTTAGTGTTAAAATATGCTCAAAATAATCCTACTTACGTTGTTAAGTTATACTAATCACTTACCTTATAACGTGATAAGTAAAAAGGCTTAGTAATTACAGATTCTTAAATTGGACCCCGATAATTGGTCCGATACAGGAAAAATTTTTTGGTCTAATAAATGAAAACACGCCATTTTTTATTCTTTTATTTATTCCTTGTCAACAAGTTTCCAAATCGTGCATGTAAATACATTGCTGTAATCCCGATTAAATACTGTTTATAATACTATAAAAGCAATTTTTCTCAGTTCACAAAATTTAGTATTATTACTAGATATAAGTTCTCACAATAAGATCGAACACGTTTTCAACACAAATCACATCGTAACTCAAGCTATGCAGATCGAAATGTGACGAAACTTCGTCCTCAAAGGTTTCAGGCACAAATCTTTGTACTCGTATTTCCACTGGCAGAGTGTAGCGCAGAACTCTACGCTTGATTTTAAGCCCCCAGTCCAATTTAAGCAGTGGTTCAATGTAGGCGGTCTTCCTCTAATGGGCAGGTTCGTATTCTATTATCAGTATTCAGCATGTAATCAAAATTCTAGGAACAACATCGGCGTATTCTAAAAATAGATTCTGTGAAGATTAAGCAGTGGCGTACCTAGCAAGGGTGACACCCGGAGTGGTAATTTGTGGTGATCCCCCCCCCCCCTGACGCAAGTAAAATTTTCAAATTTGTAGTCTTAAAAAGGCATTTTTGCTTCATATTTTTCCAAAATTTGCAATTTCGTCTTCAAACGTCTTTCAATTCATGCTACCAAAAGTCACATTCGTATTTAGTAGATATAAGTAAGCACTAAAATTTTGAGACTAGATTCAGTTGTGACATTTTTTTTTCTCCAAACATAAAATTCAGAATTAATTGAAATTAATAAAAAAATATTTATATGCTTTACATCAAAAAATTTGAAAAAAAAATGTTTCGTATACTTTTGAAAACATTTCAATAACTAATCAAAAAGTTGCTCCCACTTACCTCATTTTAAAAGTATAACATTTGCTTGGTAAGTGATGTTTGAAGGGTAAAAATGAAAAAAATCTTGCTGTGAGACGCTTGCATGATTTTCAGATCTTTTATAGTGCTTCTACAGATGGTATGAAACGAGTATTTCACAGCTAGTTATACCAAAGAGTTTAATATATATATATATAGCCTTTTGGACATAACTCGCAGTGAAACAACCGCTTTTAGAAAATTCTCCGAACATGCATTCTGAAAAATGTAGTAAAATTATTGAAACTTCGCATAGTTATTTGACCAATGTCTATTGTAAATTTCTTACAAAGATGATCTTTAAAAAAAATACATTTAATTAAAACATATGCTCCCTCATTATAGGTATAAGCATCACTTCAAACGGGACTGCAAATGAGTTTTGCTGTAAGACCTTTTGCCAGAAGCACAAAAACCGTCATTTGTAACAGAATAGTATTTTCATTTAATATTTACAAGTAAAGTTTTTGAGAAACCTTAGAGCTCTAGCTTTCCGCAGATGGAGAGAGAAAAATTATTTTTTTTTTTAAAGTTGTAAACCGGTTCGTAAATATCCTTTGAAAACCAGAACTTTTATTGCAAAAAAAGAACTTTTGAGCTGAAGAGAAACATATTTAGCAAGGGTCCTCAAAGGAATGAAAACAATTAATAGCTACGGTTGTTATAGTAACAGTATATATTTCACAACAGCTCATATCACAATAGTAGCAAAATTATGATTTGCTGGTTATTAACAAAATGCTCCTTTTTGCGTTTTGCATATAGGGGAGTGTGGGCCTCAATGAGACAAAAAATACATATTTTTCAGTTTTCGTATATTGGTGAGCTCTAAAGCACATATTTGATTATATTAAAGGTATCAAATTATAGTATATTGCAACAAATTTAGCCCATTCAATGTTAGAACAAAAAGTTATGAAGCTTTATAAATTTGATGAAAAGTGTTTCATTGTGGCCCCGTTATGGGCTACTATGAGACATAAGTAGGACCACAATGGGACAGCTGAATGATCACTGTACCTAAATAACGAATAACCACTGCTACCTGAAGTTTGCAAAAGAAGTACCTTTAGCTAGTTTATTAAAGAAACTTAATTTGGTACGGAATTATTAAAAAGCATTTTGCAACAGCATTTTAACATTTCAATGCAGCATTTAAACAATTCAGTAAAGTATTTAAACAAAAAATAAACTAAGATTCAATTTTAGTGTTTTTCAACAGTATTAATACATCCTGGAAATTGCATTATAAGCACTCTCCCTTCTGAATGGATATCTGGCAGTTTTCCCATGATATCTTGCATGCTGATATTCCAAATATCTTTTATATATATAAATGAATTTATATTTTAGAGGAGTTAAAACTATACAGGCACTGTATTTCTACCTCACTATCAGAACACTTTGTAATGACAACCGGACTATCCTCTGATTTAGGCCTAGGGTTGCAAAGAAACATATTATTTTTCTTAAAGCATATTTTAAATGTTTAACACTTTTTTCTTACATACAAAACAATTTTAATTACAGTAAGCAAAAAAAAAAAAAAAAGGATTTAAAAAACAGGAGAAGAATAAAATAATAAATTGTAAATATTAATTGATGCTTAACTCATATAAATATTTTGTACAAATATCAATTGTAATTATTAAGTGCTTGTAAATAAGCACCATCTTTGGCAACATTATCAGCACCTAACCGGTTTCTAGTTTTTTTTTTGTGCAAAGCTGTGTAGTAAAAAAAAGTTCACTTGTAATAATTAGTTAAAATATAAATATTTTTAAATCAAGCCTATTTTTTATTGTTAAATTTATTTTTTGTAAACTAAAACAAGTAGATAAGTATTTTACACTTGCTTACTGCTGCTTGGGTCACAATGAGACGTCTCATTGTGGCCCAAGCAATTTGTCTCATAGTGGCCCAAATAACAAAATAAAGATTTTTGCTTCATATCATTAAGATAAGCCATGAGTTAAAAATAATATAGCTGAATAATAGACGATTAAAGTGTCAGTAACAACATAAACTACAACACTTAGCTTAATTGTTGAAGTTTTTTAAGATTATGATAGAAGCATGAAATGATCCAAATAGCTTTCAGGGTACCCCCAAACAGTAACTAATTTTTTTCTGCAAAAACAAATGCTTAGAACAGCATGAAACTAGGAATTCTAGGAAGCATTTTGGATATGTTTACTCCTCCTAGGTGGTGGTAGTTTAAGAATAGTATTTTTTTTTTTGAATTTACGATGTCTCATTGCAGCCCACCCTCCCCTCAAGTACATTCACTTCTACAAGGTATCATTTAATTTCGAAAACGTTAATTGAACAAATAAAAAGTATTGCAATTTGTAGAAATTAACACACAAAATACTGTTTGTAAGAGACCTCCGTTTCCAAGAAATTGCTTGGAAAGGATACAGGTATTACATCTTTCTGCACTGCGACATACGTAGCTCTGACTAATGAATGATGCTAGGAGCTCTAGCTTGCCGCAGTTGGAGGGAGAAAAATTATTTTTTTTTTAAATTGTAAACCCCTTGTTAAATATCCTTTGAGAACCAGAATTTTTATTGCAAATAAAGGAATGAAGCTACTTTTTTTAGTAGTTTGTAATGTAGCGCACGACTTAAAAAAAAAAAAGTAAAATAGCAAGTAGAGCGATACAAAAAAAAAAAAAAAAAATAGGTTGTAGCGATTTCTAGAAACTACTTTTAATAAAGTTTCAAAAAAAAAAAATCGTTTTCAGACGAACTGACTGGCGCAAATCTTACGCGAGTAAAACTTCCACCAATCAGATTCATAAGACTGAAAATTATGAGCTGACCTCAGACATATTATTTTGAAGGCCTTACGTTCTATCTGTTTGACGCCATTAGTTTGCTTAGCAACGAATATTACAGTATTGCAGTGTATATATGTTTCTGAATTTCTTTGATTAGTTGAACCCTTTTTAATGCTCACTTTTTTCGTGGAATCCCTGGTAATTCAATAGTTTACAGCTGCGTAGTCAGTATTCTGCTTCGGAGAATGCCCAGGTCAAACCTCAAAGGGACTATTACGTTAACTATTTGTCATTAAATCGCTAATTAAATACACATAATTATAGATCATTTTAATTATTCATGATTGCTAATTATTATTTCTTATTGTAAAATACGTGTACACTCCTATTTGATTCTGAGAAATACTCAGAATTTTTAAAAGGGATAAATAACCTCAGAATTTATGCATGAGTTATATGATTAAAATATCTTCTTAATTAGGAAAATAAATACTGATATGCTTTACCAACAAAAGTGTTAATAATTTACTTAAACTTACGTAGAAAAAGGTTTTAAACCTTAAAATTAAAATTTTAAAGTGTCTCTTATTTTTTTAATGAAGAATTAAGTACATAATGTGTTTTTTTACCAACAGTTATCTTTTATTTACATATTTACGTTTGAAGTTTTTGAAAAAGTTTTTGTTTCATTCAGTGTGATAGACTTTTCTGCGATTTTTTACATGTAAATAATTAAAATGTAACTCACTAACCATATTTTGAAAATGAAAAAAAAATGTACAATCGTATTAGAAATGTAAAAAGATAAAGAAAAAAAGCGAAGAAAAATTCACTGTAAAGTTTGCATAATCACTTACTTTTCTAACGCCTTAATGCTCGTTTGTTCCACAGATGTTCCAAAAGAATTGTTTCACTAGGCTCAGTTGTCTTAGAATTTATAGATCTATAGTACAATAGACAATGATCTCAGTGAAATAAATTTTCAAATATATTGCTTCTCACTTTCCTTCAAATATAAATTTTAAGACATAATTAATTCAAATAGTCACAATTGCAAGAAAATTGACTTGCTCTAAACGAAACTAACTTCCAGTGAATGTGAAATGAACTCGTTTTCGGGCAAGGGAGAGAAAATGAAGGGAGTTTTCAGCAAAAGTTAGTTCATTCTAAAAGCTTAAGTCTCAATATATTGAGTGATCTCAGCTTTAAAGCTAACAAAGAACAGACAACCTACTGAGTCATAAGTTTTCTCACTGTTGTTCTGTATGTCTTTAATGCTTGCTACAGATCCACGTAAGGAGCTATTTTTTCACATAAAGTGTTATTAATGTTACTATTGTAATCGTTTTTTGGTTAACTATGTTTCGAAACACTGTTCAGATGTAATTAACGTAGTTCGGGGAAAAAGGAAATATAAGGGAGATACCAAGAAAAATACTCGCCAACTGCCTCATGAAATTAACAGAGAGTAAGAGTTAAGAAAACTTGTTCAGATATGTTACGTTCATGTCAAAAGAAAAGTTAGCAGCCATGTTTTTGTAATCTCTAATAGTAACCTTCACCACTATATAGTGTCTTTGGAAAAATCAGCATCAAATGAGTAAAATTGACGATTTTGTGAGAGAAAGAAAATAATAAGTTAATAAATAATGCAATGAATAAACGAAGGACGTCGCACTTTTTCATCACATTTAAAAATCGCCAGATTGATAAATAGAGTTAGAGCATTACCTTTTTTTTTGTTTGCTACTTGTTTCTCAATAATTCTTTTCTTCCACAAATTGTACATATGCACTAGAATATCAAATAAATTCGATCATCCATTTCATCTGGTTAAGTTGATTCATTAAAAAAGGTTTCAACACACGCTAAGACATCTTCATTAACAAAATGTTTTATTGATTTAAAATTGGCATTCTTACCTGTATGGATTTCGACATTGTTGTCTTAAAAAGTGTGTCATTCATATACGTTTTACCATGTAAAGGAGCTTGTAAAATCGTCAGCATTTAATTCTGCCTGGTTTAATCATCACGTCGAGCACTCTTTTTAAGGTTATGTTGAGAGTGAAAAAGCATGACTTTGTTAGAATGCCTCTTGGATGTCATATTCACATTCAAGGTGTACTCGAACAAAACCAGGCCATTTCAGAAAAACAGCACTTCAGTGTACAAATCTTTATGTAATTATTTAGCCTTTTTTTTTTTTCTTTTTTCCAGAATTCCACTGCAAAGACAAAAAAAAAAAAAAAAAAAAAAAAAACAAAAAAAAACAATGTCGTTATGTAGTACCAAGATTATGCTCATTTTCCGTTACTCTGTTCTTACTGCATAAAATATTGAAAAGTATGCATAAAGTTGTCTGAAATAATGCTTACAAGTAGGCTTGCTAGACGTCCCGGTTCGACTGGGACAGCCCGGACTTTAGGCCCAATCCCGGTGTATCGGCCGGTTTACTTCAGATCCCGAAAAAAAGATAAATTTGTCTAGATGACCAAAAAAGTCAAAAAATAATTAACTGTGAAGGATTATTTTGGATAATTACTGTGTCATTTGAAACACATGACTTGTAAAATTAACATTGAATCAGCTTGTGAGGATTTTTACAACATTAAAACCAAAAATGAATTTCTAAAAACTGTCCTAGCGAAAGAAAAATACACGTAACTATTGGTCAAGTTTTTATTCCTCATTTGAAGTATTTCTTCTAACAAATATTAACATGCAATAAATAAAATGTTTAAATTTCTCTGTTTGTGCCATTCATTATTTCGACTGGTTTAGGTTCATAATTAGTATTTATTCATAGCATTGAGAAGGAACTACCCTATAAAACACGCTAAAAACCCTCCAGGTGCCTACTTCATTCAGGGGTGTTTGTGATCCGAAGTTTCAAAAATTTTGTGCTGACATCACATTCTAACACAGAAAAATTATTTTAAAATAAAATAAAAAATGTTTATTTTCAATATTTTTTGTTAGCACTTTTCAAAAGTTTTCATGGAGGGGGGGGGGGGTCGAGCTTCCTCATAGTTTCTGAAAATTTCCGTCCAGAACATTTTACTCGAGTCCACTATCACCCCTTGTTTCGTTTTTGAATCGCGACGGGGAGGGGGGGGGGACATCCCAATGTCCCGGTTGAACATTTCAGAAATCTGACAAGCCTACTCATAAGTCATGACACATTTGCGAGAAAAAGTTTATGTTATGAAAAAATTTATGTTAAACTTTTGAATTGAATTAAATTCTTGACTAGTTTCTTATGAAACAAACTTCGCAGATGCTTTTGGATATTAATTCTATATAGTCATTGTTTTTTCTTTTTTTTGAAAATATTACTTTGAGGTTTGTAATAAAGGAAACAGCAATTATTAGGTATATCTGAAACCAAGCTCTGTTGCATAAGAAAAATTTTATTTCATATTACGTTAGAAACCCATTTTTTTTAAAATTCCAGTTGAACTTCAATGTTAAGCTTTAAAACGGAACTTATTGCCTAACATTTTTCATCACATTTGTGTGCTCAAGAACATAGAGTATTCATTCATTTTAAGTTTATTTTGAAAATTAAAAATCATTACTTTATTCTTAGAAAAAAACCGTTGCATTCTATGTAAAAACAGCGATATGTAAAACCGAAAATTAAGTCAATAAAAATTAATAAATAAAGTTAATTAATAATGCAATAAATAAACAAAGACGTTACAGTTTTTTTCATTACATTTGAAAAATCGTCAGATTGATAAATACAGTAAGGGCATTACCTTTTTGTTGGCGCTTAATTGCTATCCTTACTTCAGAGGTACTTCGGTATAAACTCAGGCTATTTCTCTGAATTATTGCTTTATTTACTTTTGATTTTGGTTTCTCAATAACTTCTATCGGGTTTCAAGAACTCCAGGGCACTGGAAAAACCAAAAATGATAATGAGTCATGATATATTTAAAGCGTATAGCTGCTAAAGTAAGTATCTTCAAAAATAAAATAAAAATGACGGGAAAAATTCTTATATCCTTCACTACAAAGAGATATGAGTTAAACTATTTTTCCCGTTTTGTTTAAGCCCTTTAGAGAACAATTTTTAAAACTCTCTGTCTTAAGTTGCAAGCCTACCCTAGTATCGCAAAGAAACACAGAAAAAAAAAATAGAAGAAATGTTGGAGTTAAAGATACCTACTTTATAGCAACATGCTTCATTAGATCAAACAATTTAGTAAGTTATGAAGCATATTCAGACGAAATTTTAATTCGTTTACCAGGTTCGTCGTCATATTCCGTAGATATCGTGTAAAGTATTGGCGGATGCTTATATTTCCTTCTTCACAAAATGCGTGTTGATTTATTTATGGCACTCTTTTTTTGTGCTTATAGTGGCAGTGTTTTTTTTTAAGCTCCTGGTTCATATTTTTTTTTTGCTATTGAAGGGCTTAACTCCTGCATTTTCCAGGGTATTAGACTTTCGGACAGTCCTGTGAACGGCAGATTGACGCTTTCTTTATATTGTTTGTTTACCACGGGAAGGCATTTGACTCTTCCTTCGCCACGTGGTAACCTATGATTTTATTTCGCTGTTTTCGGCAGATAGTATACTCGGATCATAGCATTTTGTTGTAAAAGCAGCAGTTTTTAAAATGTAAGAATAACTAAAATGACAACAGACAATTGAAGCAAGTGATGTAAAGGGCACCAAGACTTTTTTGCACATTAAAATGCAAGCCCAAGTTAAGGCTGTTTGGTTGTCTCTTTTAAAAGCGCGTCTATTGCTACCGATCACCCCTGTGTAAAATGGAACTCTGAGTTCCAGGAGGCGAAGCAAAGAGCCTTCTCGTGAAAAACGGACAATACGTTGGAAATGGCCGTTTGGCGATCTGACCAAGGATCGAATCTTATGTGAATACGGGGTTTAGTAAATTAAGCCGGGGAAAACTTTTGGCTAACATGGTAAATGACTAGTTGTGGTCAGCCAATAAGTAATGGGCAGGATCGTCTTGTATTATCAGCATCAAGTTTAGAATCAACATTCTAGGCATAACATATATATATATATTTATTATATATATATATATATATTTACATATATATATTTTTATTTATAAATATTTCTTTTTTTTGTGAACCACTTATTAACTGCCTTTTAAGAACCACAAGCTTTTTCTGTATGAAATAAATTTTTAGCTTAAGGGTCATAGTCCTTAATGGTCCTTAAAGAGGTAAAAATAACTAATAGCTCTGGTTTTAAGGGAGTCCGGGACACATTTTGAAAAAAAAAATATTAAACAGTTTAAAGTTTTGAAATTTTTTGCACTGATTGACGATCTATTTAAAAAGAAAAAATCATAACAAAAATGTTTTTTTTTTCTTTTTCAAATTTTCCTTAAATTAAATTATTATTTATTCTTTTAATAAAAAATGTGGTTGCTTTAAATCGCTAAATCTCAAAATATTTTTGGGTGGTCAATTTTCATTTTTTTTACAAAATGTTAAGCCCAAATATCCAAGCTTTAATTTTTATTTGGCTATTTAAAAAATATTTTATTAATAAAAAAAATAGAAAATATTTGAAGAAAAATTTCGAAAAATTCAAAGATACTTTTTTTTTAAAAAATCATATTTTTTGAAGTAAATGTTTTTTTCCTATTTGCCGAATAAAAATTAAAGTAAACTGTTTGAAAAACATATGCTCCAAAATTCATTACTTTATCTTCATCAGTTCTTGACTTATAAGAGTTTGAATGCGAAAAATTAGGAAAATTGAATCCTGGCGAAAAACGCGTTTACAGTTTTAAGTTTAAATATAATATTAGTTAAATGCAAACAACAAAAATAAGTTACCTTTCGTTCTAATTAAGATGGAAACAAGATCCAATCGACTTTTTAAGCAGAAAAAAAAAACTTGATTTCTTTGAAATGATTAAAAAAAATTGCAAAATATAACGATTTTTGTGTCCCGGACCCCCATAAAATTTGATACTTTGTATGGCATGAGGGAGGTGTTCGAACAAAGAACATATTTAGCGTGAATGACTTTTTTCTGCGACTAGTGAAACTGTGTCAGAAAACGTGATTTACAGAATTTTTCCATGCGTATATTCTCTCGAACGCAGTATTTTGGAAAATTAAGACAATTTCAGGGATAAGATATCGTTTCAATTAACTCGGTAACACACTATTTATTTTAATGTACGGAAAACTATTTCTTTTATTTGAATAACAGCTGTATTTCTAAATAAACGTAGCTATTTCTGTAACAGAGTGTGTATTATTGTCTTTATCGTTACTCTTTTTATTTATTTATTTATTTTATTATTATTTTGTGTGTGTGTGTGTGTGTGTGTGTGTGTGTGTGTGTGTGTGTGTGAAACTAAAGGAATAAACTGTTTCCTTTATTATAATAGCCGCTACGGTTATTCAAGTCACTTGTAGGTCAGTCACATTTACAATATACATGAATTGAATTTGTAAAGTAATAAAGTTTTTTTTTTAATTAAATTTTTGTTTATTCTACAAACAATTTGATGATCAAAGAACAAATAAATAAACTATGAGCTGCAATTGTTCAGGAAATATTTTCAAAGATTAATTACTTATCTCCTAGTGCTTCTTCTTTGATTAACATAATTGATTATATAAAACCCAAAAAGAGCAAACACTTACTTTGAGCAAAATCCTTAGCGCTTTAGCTCTGCGACCTTCGCTTTTATTAAAAAACAACTGTATCCTGTTCATGACGAAACGAGAGCCCTACTTTTTCAATATAATATATGAACACGAGAGTTAGTATTTAAACCCTTGTCTGTGTTTCAACTAATAGGGTTAAAGACTAGTTGTGGTCAGTCAATAAGTAGGGGAAGACCGCCTATATTAAACCCCCTAAGAACAAGAGGCCCGTGTCGCTAAATGAGAGGCGTAATTTAAAAAAAAAAAGGATATTTTATCTAACAAAACCGAAACTGAAGCTTCTGGCTAAAAAGAAAAGAAAAGAAATCTTTTTTATGAGGTTGAAGCTTCTAAGCAACTTACTTAATGAAAAAAAAAAATGAGAATGCTGTAATGAGCCTTATACTTTATATTTTGAGTAATCCTAAATGAACATTTGAATGTCACCAGTAAACTATTTTCTATAAAACAATTAAAAAGTTTATTCAGTAAGTTACCGCCCTATAGCCAGGGCTAAGGCAGAAATACTTGAAATACACCGCCAGCTCAGTCAATTCCAGCCGATTACTGCAGTTTCATGCTTTTTAGTACACATCAGCCCGGCTTAGGAAGTGGCTGAGCTCTAGGTGGAAAACCTCTTAAGGAAGCCAAGAATGCCAAACAAACATATTGCTAATTAAGAATTAACACTGACCAGACGAGTAACCGAAGCAATGGTTCGGTTCAACTTGAAGACTGAAGGCAAGGCATAGTATATTCAGTAAGTTACGGCCCTATAGCCAGGGCTAAGGCAGAAATACTTGAAATACTAAGCACGTAACTCCAGTCCTCGGCTGGAATTGACTGAGTTTGCGGTGAATTTCGAGTATTTCTGCCTTAGTCCTGGCTATACCATGCCTTGCCTGCAATCTTCGAGTTGAACCGAACCATTGCTTCGGTCACTCGTCTGGTCAGTGCTAATTCTTTATTAGCTACCTGTTTGTCTGGCACTCTTTGCTTCGTTCAGAGGTTTTAAACCTAGAGCTCAGCCACTTCCTAAACCGGGCTGATGAGTGCTAATAAGCACAAAACTGCAGTCCTCGGCTGGAATTGACAGAAATGGGGGGTTTATTTCAAGAATTAAAAAGTTTGTTTGAATTTCATGTTCTAAGACTGGACTACCGGTCCTGGATATTAATAAAATAACCAGTCAACAAGTAGCGTGAACAAGCACAAGTTTCAGTCAAGTGAAAAAACTATATTTAACAAAACTGAAATCGAATCTTATTGGATAAACACCTAGTTCTATGGGTGACAGCTTCTAGAAAGTGTGCTTGAAAAAAAAAGGTCAAAATGAATTTCTTTAATTAGTGTTAAAATATGCTAAAAATAATCCTAACTATGTTGTTAAGTCACACTAACCACTTATTTTATAACGTGATAAGTAAAAAGGCTCGGTTAATTACATATTTTTAAATCAAACCACCGCACCGGTCCGATATAGGAATTTTTTTCCGGTCCAATAAAAGAAAACACGCCAGTTTTTATTCTTTTATTTATTCCTTGTCAACAATTTTCCCAATCCTGCAAGTAAATACATTGCTGTAATCCCCATTAAATACTGTTTATAATACTATAAAAGCAATTTTCTCAGTTCACAAATTTTAGTACTATTTTACTAGATGTAAGTTCTCAAAATAAAATCGCACACGTTTTCAACACAAATCAAATCGAAATGTGACGAAACTTCGTCTTCAAAGGTTTCAGGTACAAATCTTAGTATTTCCACCGGCAGAGCGTAGCACAGAACTCTACGCTAGATTTTAAGCCCCCAGTCCAATTTAAGCAGTGGTCCAATATAAGCGGTCTTCCCCTAATGGGCAGGTTTATATTGTATTATCAGTATTCAGCATGTAATCAAAATTCCTGGAAGAACATCGGCGTATTCTAAAAAAAAAATCTGTGAAGATTAAGCAGTGGCGTACCTAGCATGGGTGATACCCGGAGTGGTAATTTATGTTGACCCCCCCCCCCTCCCACACACGCAAGTAAAATTTTCAAATTTGTAGTCTTAAAAAGGCATTTTTGCTTCATATTTTTCAAAAATTTGCAATTTTGTCTTCAAAGGTCTTACAATTCATGTTACCAAAAGTCACGTTCGTATTTAGTAGATCTAAGCACTAAAATATTGAGATTAGATTCAGCTGTGACACTTTTTTTCTCCAAGCATAAAATTCAGAATTAATTGAAATAATTAAAAAAAAATTATATGCTTTACATTGAAAAATTCGAAAAAAAAATTGTTTCGTAAATTTTGAAAACGTTTCAATAACTAATCAAAAAGTTGCACCCACTTACCTCATTTTTAAAGAATAACATTTGATTGGTAAGTGATGTTTGAAGGGTAAAAACGAAAAACATCTTGCTGTGAGACGCTTGCATGATTTTCAAACTTTTTCCCATGCTTCTACAGATGATCTGAAACGAGTATTTCACAGCTAATTATACCAAAGAGTTTAATATATACAGCACTTTGGACATAACTAGCAGCGAAACAACCGCTCTTAGAAAATTCTCCAAACATGCATTCTGAAAAATGTAGTAAAAGTAATGAAACTTCGAATAGTTGTTTGACTCAATGTCTGTTGGTAATTTCATACAAAGATTATCTTAAAAAAAACATTTAATTAAAACATCTGTTTCCTAATTATAAGTTGCTATAAGACCTTTTAAATAGTATTTTCATTTAATATTTATACCTGAAGTTTTTGAGAAATTTTAGAGCTCCAGCTTGCCGCAGATGGAGAGAGAAATATAATTTTTTTTAAATTTTAAACCGCTTGTTGAATATCCTGCGAAAATCAGAATTTTTGTTGCAAAAAAGAACTTTTGAGCGGAAGAAAAACATATTTAGAAAAGGAATGAAAACGAATAATAGCTACGGCTGTTATAGTACCAGTATATATTTCACAACAGCTCATATCACAATAGTAGCAAAATTATGATTTGCTGATTATTAACAAAATGCTTCCTTTTGCATTTTTTATAACACAATGCATAACACATTGCCCTTTATACAAGCCCTTTATACATATATTCCCTTCTACAAGGTGTCATTTAATTTCGAAAACGATACAGAACAGAAAAAAATAATGCAATTTTTAGAAATTAAAGCAAAAAATCTGTACTGCGGCATACGTAGCTCTGACCAATGAATGACGCCAAGAGATCTAAATTCCCGCAGATGGAGAAAGAAGAATCTTTTTTTTTTTAATCGTAAACCGCTTGTTAAATATCCTTTGAGAACCAGAATTTTTGTCGCAAAAAGGACTTTTGAACTAAAGAGAAACATATTTAGTAAGGGTCCTCAAAGGAATGAAAACGAATAATAGCTACGGTTGTTATAGTAACAGAATATATTTCACAACAGCTCATGTCACAATAGTAGCAAAATTATGATTTGCTAATTATTAACAAAATGCTCCTTCTTGCATTTTGCATATAGGGGAGGGTGGGTCTCAATGAGACAAAAAATACATATTTTTCAGTTTTCGTATATTGATGAGCTCTAAAGCACATATTTGATTATATTAAAGGTATCAAATTATAGTATATCGCAACAACTTTAGCCCATTCAATGTTAGAAAAAAAAAGTTCTTTTTGCATTTTGCATAACACAATACATAACACATTGCCTTGTACATTCCCTTCTACAAGGTATCATTTAATTTCGAAAACAATAATCGAACAGATAAAAAAATAATGCAATTTTTAGAAATTAAAGCACAAAATTACTGTTTATAACAGTCCTCCATTTCCAAGAAATTTCATAGAAATGGGAAATATATTACATCTTTCTGTACTGCGGCATACGTAGCTCTGACCAATGCATGACGCCAAGAGCTCTAGCTTGCTGCAGATGGAGAGAGAAAAATCTTTTCTTTTTTTTTTAAACTGCAAATCGCTTGTTAAATATCCTTTGAGAATCAGAATTTTAGTCACAAAAGTGGACTTTTGAGCTAAATAGAGACATATTTAGTAAGAGTCCTCAAAGGAATGAAAACGAATAATAGCTACGGTTGTTATAGTAACATTATATATTTCACAACAGCCCATACTGAATTTATAATTGGAATTTAGTAAAAGCAGTGGTTGGAGGGGCGCGCTGGAAGTAGTGACGCTACTGTAGTAGTTACCTTTTTTAGTAGTTTTTAATGCAGCGCACTACTTTAAAAAATAGTAAAATAGCGAGTAGTTGGATGCAAAAAAAAGTAGTTTGTAGCGATTTCTAGAAACTACTTTTAATAAAGTTTCAAAAAAAAAAAAAAAAAATTCGTTTTCAGACGAACTGACTGGTGCAAATCTTACGCGAGTAAAACTTCCACCAATCACATTCATAAGACTGAAAATTATGAGCTGACCTCAGACATATTATTTTGACGTCATACGTTCTATCTGTTTGACACCATTAGTTTGTTTAGCAGCGAATATTACAGTATTATAGAAATAGATAATAACAGATTTTTTTCCATTTCGTGCAAACTTTACCCGTTAAGCAAAAAGCTTTCGGTATCAATGTCATCCGCATACACAGTCGAATCCCAACTTAAGCGTCCTAAGTCTCCTCGCGTAGGTTGATATTTTGCGTTGTAGAAAAGGGTATCTATGCGATTTTTTATGAAAATAACTATTATTTTAGACAGTTGGAGTCACCCCTCAAACTATTTTAGCCTATTTCTTAACTTCACATTACCGAATATAAACACAGATAACTGAAATTTTATTGTACTTGAAAAAAAGCTGTGTTATTGAATACAAATACTGGCGAGCAAATCAGTGCGAGCGAATGGCATAAAATGAAACAGTACGGTATATGTAAAGCATGTAGCAATAATAATATGTAGCCCTACAATAGTAGTCTACAGTAGATACAGTGATTATATTCGACGCACCTTTTAGTTCACGCAAATCGAAACTCTACATTTCTTTAGCTGCCAGAAACTTTCTACTTTTGCTTCCATTTTCAAAATCTAGATAAACAGCCCGCTTATGTGAAAATATGATTCATCAACTTCATATTTAGAATGAAAAAGATGCGGGGTGGCGATTTGTACACTAACAATGCGATGTTTCCACCAGTACGATGTGGAAACTTTCTGCTTTCAGTGATACTCAAGGGAAAGTCCATTCACGAAACTAATATTTAGTACCCAATAAAGAAGGTGACACTTAAGCCCTGCTATTACGTTTCGAAAATTTTTGTGTTGCGGGTGAAATATTCGCGTCAGCTCCAAAATTCGTTACTCGAGAAAAACTCGCGATATAGCCATTTCGCGAAAATCGAATCGCGTTGTAGCCCGAGTCCACTGTTGTTTAAAATTGCATATTGAAATAAAGATAGCATTTTTAGTTACGTTTCATATTTTGGATAATTCTTAATATTTGACTATAAATACTAGTACTGTTTGGGATATTTATTCTATTTCTTTATTTTTTCTTTTTTACTGATAAAGTGTTTCATATATCAACATAATAAAAGTCAATTATTAAATATTATAAGTTTTTTTAGTTTATTCGTTAAAGTTAAAAAATGCTTTTATTTCAATTTATCAGTGGTGTAAGAAACGAGATGGTGTCCAGGTCCAGACTCCTAGCTTGAAGCTCAAAATCCTTTAGTTCCTTCCTACAAAATATAAGTTCCTATAAAATTGACTCCTATAGTGAAAAGTAAAGTTTTTCTCCTTTGTTTAAATAAGTGTTTCTTAATTTCTTTAATTACTTGAACCCTTTTTAATACTCGCTTTTTTCGTGGAAACCCTGGTTTTTCAATAGTTTTCAGTATCGTAGTAAGTATTCTGTTTCGGAGAATGCCCAGGTCAAACCTCAAAGAGACTATCACATTAACTATTTGTCATTAAATCGCTAATTAAATACACATAATTATAGACCATTTTAGTTATTCATGATTGATAATTATTATTTCCTATTGTAAAATACCAGTACACTCCTATTTGTGATTCTGAGAAATACTCAGAATTTTTAAAAGGTATAAATAACCTCAGAATTTTATGCATGAGTTATATAATTAAAATATATTCTTAATTACTGAAAGAAATACTGATGTGCTTTATCTACAAAAGTGTTAATAATTCACTTAAATTTACGTAGAAAAAGTTTTTGAACCTTAAAATTAAAAATTAAAAAATATCCCTTATTTTTTAATACTTTTTTATTTATTTACAAACCAGCGTTTTTGATGTCACCGTGTTTTCTCTCATACAGAAGTAGAGTCGCTGTATATATAGTATCCTTAGACATAACTAAACCATTTAGACCCTCGTGACCAGTACTCTTCTTTAAAATGGTCAACACTGCTTAAATTATCATTTCAACGGCTGCCATAGATACTTTTCACTTGTCACTCCAGAGTCCCCGGTACTTGCCACTATTTGTGGCTTAACCAGTTGGAGGGAACCCTGAGGACAGCTCTGATTTTTTGAAATCAGACCAGTAAGCGAGCAACCCCTGGTCCAGCACCCCCAGAGGTATCGTTTCACTAGGAGGACGTTGTGACCAAGAGCATTTTAGACGTCCTCCAATCACCATTAACGAAGATGGTGGATCTTCGAGCAGCGATGATCGAACCCGGGGTCCTCCGGTCACAAATCCGTTGCCTTACCGATCAGGCAACCACGGCCTTGCCATAGATACTGGGAACGTGGCTAGTATCAAGGGCAAAATATTTGAAATCGATGTAAAAAATCGTAATTTATGTCAATACTTGGTAATGTTGTAAGAGAGGGAATAGGGGTGCTTTCCCGAAATTTGTTCAAAATTGAAGCCACTTTTGAACTATTTTTGGCGATATTAAGTGTCAAGAGGTTTTCCGAAACGTTTTCAAAATTGAAGATTTTAAAACCCAACTTTATGTTATCTTTGGAGACATTAGGTGAAAAATGGACGTTTTGGGATTGATCTCGAAAAAATTTCAAAGTTAAAACCTTAAAGGCACCATTTCATTCTATTTTTGGTAATCAAAAATTTGCATTATTTTAGGAGAGAAATGAAATTGTTCCCATAGTGACTCTCCTAGATGGGTAATAATGCTTAGATTAGATGCGAAAGTGAGAGTAAATGTATTTTTGAAAAGGCGTTATTTTTGTTTATTTTTTTAAGTGACAAATTTGAAAGGTGTGAAAAGAAAATATACAAATCTCAAGGAACCCCTGAGAGAATTCCGCGGAACCCTGTGGTTCCGCGGAACACAATTAAAGAAAACGCTGGTTTAAAAAAGATGCGTTTTATCATCTAAATCAATTTTATGTATATGTAGTCGAGCCCGCTTATTAGACTATCGGTTAAAAGAATATCCCGCTTAATATAATACATTTTCAATGTTCCAAAAAAATGTAATTTTTATTTTGATTCCGGTTAATGGAATATCCCGTATATTAGAATATTTTTTCTTGGCAAAATGACTTTTCCTTTAAGGGGGTTCGTTTGTACAAAGTCTATGTAAAATTTAAATTGTATGACTGCATCTATCTTCATTTTCAAGTAACGGAGTTGCACTTCTTGAGCTTAATATTCACTCTCAGGAAAGGATTAAAAATTTATAGGTTGAATTCTTTCTACTTTTAAATTTTTTCTTGCATCGGATATTCGTTAAAAATGTTTGGAGAGACAAATTGACCCAGTAAGGGAAAGAAGGAACAAACAGTTCTTAGTAATATTCCATGTTCAACTCAGCCAATTTATTAATCTAAACCATTTTTGACTTTTTGCATTTAATCCTCAAACGGTGTGTATGTGTATGCTTTTTATTTATTTATTTTTTTAAAGTTGCGAAGTAGTGACTACATTTCAAAAGCAGTTTGTAGTTGCTCCATTTTGAAAAAAAGTAGTTGTAGTTGTAGTTAATTACATTTGTACTAAAGTAGTTGTAGTTCATTTTTCTACAAAAAAAAAATGTAGTTTTTCCAACCACTGAGTAGAAGTTGTTGAAAAGAGTAACTGAAAATAGAAACTAGAAGCAAAATTAAAGGCAAATTGCATGGGGTCGCATTTGCGTCACAATATGGAACACACTTACCCCATAATACTTTAAAAAAGGGAAAGTGCGACCCGTCTTATAAAAAAAAAGTCTGGTTACAGTAATTAGTTAAAGCACGCTGACTTCAGTTGTTTGATATGATAACAAAATAAACAAAACTCTAACCTTCTCAATCTTCATATTACAGTTCTGTACAAGACATTTAGACATGGTGTTCGACAGGGCGACTCATTGTCTTGCCTTCTTTTTAATATTGCTTTGGAAAAAGCTATTCGTGACTCAAATATCAACACTAGGGACACCATCTTTTACAAATCAGTTCAGATCTTAGCCTATGCTGATGATATTGATATAGTTGCTAGTACTGTACCAGCCTTGAAAGAGGCTTTTTCATCTTTGGAGATAGCTGCTGGTCGAATAGGACTAAAAATAAACGACTCCAAGACCAAGTATATGCCTGTACAAAAAATTCCGCCAAATGACAGGAACACATGTTTAGAAATTGGTACTCATTCATTTGAAATCGTTAGCAGTTTTACGTACCTTGGGTCCTGTGTTAACAACAAAAATGACACATTCTCAGAAATACAGAACCGAATAACGTTGGCAAACAAGGCCTTTTATGGACTACGCCCCATCTTCAGATCGTCTTTGATTTCAAGAAAAACAAAGATCTTGGTTTATAAGACTCTTATTAGGCCCGTTCTAAGTTATGCTTCTGAAACATGGCCTTTGACTAAAACCGGAGAGCACAAGATATTAATTTTTGAGAGAAAGGTTTTAAGAAGCATTTTTGGAGGCATCAATGAGAACGCTGTCTGGAGACGACGATTCAATTTTGAAATTTACAGATTGTTTAGAGAACCTGACATAATAAAAAGCATAAAAATTAGGAGAATGAACTGGGCGGCCCATGTCTCTCGAATGAACGAAGAAAACCCAGTAAAAAAAGTTTTTGCTGCAAAACCTGTGACAATTCGAGGAAGGGGACGACCAAAAATGAGATGGTTGGATTCTGTTGAATCTGACTTCGATATTCTCAAAGTTAAAAATTGGAAAACCCAGGCAAAAAGTAGGACGTCTTGGAAGATTCTCCAAAGGAAGGCCTTGGCCCACCCTGGGCTGTCGAGCCAACTATGATGATGATGATGACAAGACATTTAACTTATTACTGATTGTGTTTTATCTATGAGTACCAGTGCCAATCTCTACTTATAGGAATTATCACTAGACATTCTTCCAACATATTCAATGCATGGCAGAAGTCTCTTCTGGTCAGCATTCCCAAAATTCTAAGGGGACACACCTACCTCGCGGACGGACTTACCTTGACTCACTTTATTTGAATTTCA
Source organism: Uloborus diversus (assembly GCF_026930045.1). Classification (NCBI taxonomy): domain Eukaryota; kingdom Metazoa; phylum Arthropoda; class Arachnida; order Araneae; family Uloboridae; genus Uloborus; species Uloborus diversus. Next base: position 95,608,931 of record NC_072733.1, read on the forward strand.
AATGATTTGGAGTTTTCCAAGTGCATGAGGGGCAAATTGAAAGAGTTCAGTTTATTTACTTATTTAATCCTTCATCAAATCACCTACGGATTCATTTATTAATCAGTTATTTAATAATTCCCATGTGTGTGTGTATGTGTATTCATTCATTCACTTATTTTCTTAATCATTCTCTATTTTATTCACTCATTTATGTTTTCTCACATATTTATTTATTTTTTCGTTTATTGTTTCATTTTCTTTTCCTTTATTCTCTCATCGTTTTATTTAGTCATTCATTTGATCAAAACTATTTTTAATAATCGAATAAAAATTGTTTTATTTTAAAAATATTTTTTTTTCACTTCACCCCATGTAAAAAAGTGAACATTTTCCACTTCTTTTTGGAAGTACAAATTTACTGCCGAAAATTGAGAATAAAGTTTTAATGCAAGTTTTAGTATAAAATATATTGCTTTTTCTTTATGTATCGTTATTTTCAGAACAAATTTCCATTTTAATCATTTTTAAAAAAGTAAGTTATCTTATCTATTTTACTTTGCCTCACATTCCTCTACATTTACTTTTACAAATTATTATTTAGTTTTTAAAATGATAATCCTGCGACTATTGAAGTTCTGTTAGAAAACGCGTTTTACAGCGTTTTTTACATGTACGTATGTTTCTAAAACGCAACTTTTGTGGGAAAAATTAAGAAAATTTAAGGGATAAGGGGCCATCCATTAATTACGTAAAGGACCCGAGGGGAGGAGGGGTTAGAAAAATTTCTATATACCGTTACTTTGAGGGGGAGGAGGGTAAAACCCTTTCTTACCTTATATTTTCCATGTCGATATTTTATATTATAGAAATCGCGCGGTCAAGTGGTTTGGCAAGGATCATATTTCATTTATGTCTGGAAGGTAAAAAACGCATAAGGATGAGCGGTTTTTTACTTGTTTTACAAAGAATATATATTTTAAAACATAATAAAAGAATTGTACTATGTGCGGTACGTTCTGCTTTTAATTAGAATCGCATCATATAATATATTTGAAACATAAAAATCTTTGATTTACGTGAAAACTGGGAGTTTTAGAGTAACTCATTCTTTGCTTACAACATTTCGTTATTTTGAAAAACGAAATGAAATTTTACGTAAGAATAGGGGTTAAGGGGTTCGAAAAATCTTATGTACCTTTCAGCGGGGGGGGGGGGGGCAAAAATTGCCAAAGCCATCCATACGTAATTAATGACTGGCCCCTAAGCTATCGTTTCAATCAACTGTGGTAACGTAATAATTTTTTAGAAGTTAGCTGTATATTTGTTGAGTGGCAACGAAAATCACATATATCACCGATATCAGAAACATTATTGTTTTTCCCATCTCAAAAAATACCCAAAACGTGTAAAGAAGTTTTCACTTCAAAAATATTATAGAAGCTTATTTTTTTTTCTTTTGGAGAAAAATGCACTGACCCGAGTGAGGATCGAACTCACGCTCGCTCAGGGATTGGATTATGAGACTCACGCGCTGTAACTGGGCTACCGAGGTCTGCACATCACAAGGAAAGTAACAGAGTACAGGAACTGAGAAAATTCGCACATGCGCTGTATTCCAAATGTTGGTGAGGTGATGGTGTCGCGAAATGGATAGTTTTTCTATAAATGCTCAACGCGCCTAAAAACATTTTCACTTAAAAAAAAAAAACCTTACGTCGTGAGGGATCTCAACATCGCAAAGTAAGGTTGGCGATGCATCACGATGTTAAAACTTCTACATTGTTCAGCCCTAATTCCCATCTCCATTTTTATCACATTATTTTTTTCACTAAATATAAAGGTTTTTAATTACTTGGTTCTTATTTACTGTTTCAGACAAATAGTACTGCATCATTTAATTTCAGCACTCTCTTACAATCATCAAACAGTCTAGATTTCGTACCCGAATTTTCAAAACTAATCTTAAAATTCAATTACAAAAAAGTAATTCTAACGTTAGTACCGAAGTTTTCACTTCGATAAATGTTATTAATAGAGTTGCATCCTTTTTTAGTGTTTCCAGAATATAATAAAATTCAGCTATCATGATCATTAATAGTTTTTAATATGACCATAACTAAACGTCTAGAACCACAACTAATTAAACCAGTGTACTGCCGTGCTAAGCAGAAAAGTCTTCCGCACTTTTTCTCAAAGTTATGGTCAACAGGAGGCTCCTTGGCACGAAAAAACGTTTAATGGTCATTTGTCAACGGAAAATGTTTTTTAAAAAAATCTGTAAAAGGTGCACCGGAAGCAAATACATGAAGGCGCAAAACTCTAAACGGCAATTTCTCATTTTGAACTCAGCTGTAGATACGACTTTTGCAGTTAGGGCTCAGGAGGCTTGATCTCCCTAAACCTCCTTGAATCTCCCTACTGCATTTGTGTGGAACTTGGAGACTTTGAGCACTTCTTCTTCCACTGCAGATTTACCTCAAATTTCCATGTTGTGATTTCAAGTAATTTAAGAGCGCAATGGAAGTGTTTCATCTTCATCGATAAAGAGGCCTACAGGAAAGCTCTTTCGCTTATTAACTTTCTTTTCCAAAATAAGCAACTTCTTTTTCCCGCCTTATCATAGAACTGGTACTGTTTCGCCATTGAATTCAGTGTATATGTAGTCACGAATTTTATTTGTAACCAGGATCATGTGTCACTATATGTTTTTGTCATGTACTTATGTTTTTGTTTTCTAATAAACACGTACGTCGTTCAGGGCAAACCAAACCGAGAAGATCTTGCAATCATTCGGGCCCTGAAGGATGGTGCTTACCCCCCCCCCCCCCCTCCCGAACAGGATTTACATCCTAAGTGTCACGAGGCACTTTTTGCGCACTCTTTTGAGGTTACGTGTCATTGTTGGTTTAGCAGAGAGAATTAGTTTTGACTCGCAGATAAAAAAGATACTTAGCCTTTTTGATTCTCCAAAATCCTAACAATATTATGTCCCAGGAGCCAAACACAAGGAATGTTAGACTTTTTTTTTTCCTTTTTTTTAACAGTTAAAAATAACTTTCTGATATTATTCCATTCTTATTACAACAATAACTCATTTATTTTTTCCAACAGAAATTTTTGAATAACCTGAAAGTCACTCTTTCGGCGTGTCCCCTTCCGCCTCTCAAATGTACTTAAATCATTTAAAAATTGATTATCAGCATTCCATAAATGTAATTTGTGGTACTAAATTACGTATACTTAAAGGTGTCAAACAACATTCTTTAAATAAATTTAAGTATTTAAATTATTGAACTACATCATTTTAAATATTGTTCACGGGTTTTCATGTGATTCTCTTGTCCTAGGAATGAGTTCAATTGTTACAGATAAAAAGACGGAAATTTTAATCTGCTGCACTACAACATTGTTAATTATCTCAATTTTCTAGGATTTCTTGAGTATATTTTGTTAACATGATTTGTCTTCTGTTCTTACTAAAATTTTGAAGTTCAAAAATGTGTGTGCAACATTTTTCTTGTCATTCTCCTTTACAACATTTTTGTTTTAAATAAAAGAAAAAAACCCAATAATACTCATAGTGTGTAGTTGAATTAAGAGGTTAGAATAGATGTAATATTTGAATATTTAAGATATGCATTTGGGGGATACTTGATTCTTTCAAAAGAAGGAGACTTGATCCGGGATCAAGTGTCCTTTAGTATGATTTCACGCATAAGTGAATTGATTATTTCTGAAAGGGCATAAGTAGAATGAATTTCCGTAGGACTTATGCACTTTCTGAAATGATCGTTTCAAGAATGGTCTATTTACTGTACATATTCTTTATGGGTCATTCCCCAGAAAATGTATCTTATGAAGGCAAATATTTTTTTAATTTCGAAACCTTTTGTTTTCTTTTTTTTTCATTCTTACATGAAAGTGGTACCTATTAGAAGCAACCATAAACAATGGCCCAGCTAAGTTCCAATTATTTTACTTATAAATTAAAAAAAAAATGAAAAGTATGCCTTGTTCATGAAAATGAAAAAAAAACGAGCTGATTTCTACATCAAATGGCTTCTTTTTACTCAAATTTAATGTTATATCCCCATTATTGGCAATTTTAAAGTGGTTCATTAGTGAACTCTGTAAATATCACCAACAGTGGCCAAATTGAAACCAGATTTTTTAAAAAAAAATCGCCAAATTTGTCGTCAAGTTGGCGACAAAACTTGGCGAACAAGAGACAAGTGTCCGTAAAAGTATAACACCACTTGAGTTTGCATCGAAATTAACAATGATTCCCCCCCCCCCCAAAAAAAAAGGTGTAAAAGATCCCTTATGAAACATTCGAATGCAACCAAAAGGGGAAATGCAGAACTAGACCATACTAGGAGTCTACGTATCAAATTTCAACTTCCTGGGACATACCGTTCTTGAGTTATGCGACATACATACGCACGTACGCACACACGTACTTCCGCACATACGCACATACATACATACGCACATAAAGACGTCACGAGAAAACTCGTTGTAATTAACTCGGGAATAGTCAAAATGGATATTTCGGGCGTCTATACGTTCTTAAGTACATACGCACACATTAAGTACATCAACACTCATTCGGCGATGAGGAAAATGGAAATTAAGGTCAATTTTTGAGTGAAAATTTTTTAGGGGGAATTTAAAAGGAAGTAAAAAGGAAGTATTGTATTCGCGAAAAAAAATTCACTCAAAAATCGACCTTAATTTCCATTTTACTCACCCCCGAATGAATATTGAGTTTTTTTTTTTTTTTTCGACTCGACCACACGTGGATAAGTGCCTAAGAACGTATAGACAGGCGAAATATCCAAAATGATGATTCCCGAGGTAATTACAACGAATTTTCTCGTGACGTCTGTATGTACGTATGTATGTATGTGCGTATGTGCGTATGTGCGTATGTATGTGCGTATGTGCGTATGTATGTGCGTATGTGCGGATGTGCGTATGTGCGTATGTATGTGCGTATGTGCGTATGTATGTCGCATAACTAGAAATGAAAACATTGTCGGAAAAAACCGGAAAATTTCCGATAAAAAACGAAAAAAAAAACCGTTTTTTTCCGAAGGTGTTTATTTCCACTCCGTCCGGAAAAACTGATTTTTTCAACTTTTCAGGAAGTTTTAATTGAAGTTTTCAGCAAAAAGTGATAAAATTAGAAATTTCTCACCCTTAAACTATGATGCTGTTTCTTTCTTCCCCATGTTAAAATACTGTCTAATTTTGAGAATGCAAGTTGTTTTATGACAATATAATTTGCATACAGTTCAAAAAATATTTAATATTTTTTGCATAAAAAAAGAAATTTTTTTCACAAAATTATCTCAATAATATCAATTAGGGGAATTGTCAGAGGTGAGAGTATTTATATCTATTAGGGCTACGCGATGTAGGAATTACTACATCGTGATGTATTGACAACCTTACATCACGATGTAAGCAGTGATGTTTCCATCAATTATTCTGAGGGTATACTCCCAGTTATCTAATACGCACAATATGTGTATGCGGTCATATACATAATATGAGGCAGTGAAAAGCAAAGGGATGTAAGTGGCAAAATTAAAAATTTGTAGATAACCAGTACGCATTAGGGTGTCCCGTCCATATATGAGAAAAAAAAATTTTTGAGCTACACTATCACAAGAGGTGTCAAAATTTGCGAAATTTTTCACAGATCACGAAAAAGGTAAAAAAAATGGAATTACGTGTCATCTTGAGGGCTCTACCGCTCTTTGAAGTTTTGCATATTTTACATTTTTGACAGACTTAAACGATATAATTTAAAAAATACAAAAATAAAGTTTAGAAAGCATTTTATTTAAGAAACTAATGAAACAAAGCACAAGAAAACAAAATAAACAAACTACAGTTTATAAGTAATGACAAAAGTTTAGAATTTAAACTTATTTTTGTGTCCAAAATTTGGCATTTCTGCGCAAGATTGCAACCTGGTTCTAACGAAGCCATCTCTAGAAGTAGCGTTAGTAACACTTTGTGAAGCCGCCTGTGTTATTAGTTCAACACATCTTTCCACAGATTGTGAGTGGCAAGGAAAGTCAACGATTTCCCAGCTATTATCTTTTGCCATAATTTGACGGTTCTCGTTAGAAATATGTCGAAGAACCGGTGGTGCTGTAACCTGACACTCTTGCCAGACAATTATTTCCGTATAATCTTTAGCAGAAAAGTTAATTTTTGGTGTTTTAAATATTCTGCGTTTAGTGCTACTTTCAGCATCTCTAGCTTTTTTTATTCTTCGTAATGCTAACTCCCGAATGTGCTCCCTATCATCAAACAACATACTGACCAGCAGGTTTTCTGGGTGCGCAAAAAAAGCATTTCTTTCGATAACAGAATACACAACAGATTTCAAGTTTTCGGGTAAAAATCGAGAGTACACAATCATTTGAAAAAGATGTTTGGCTGCTTCCTTAAAAGATGACTTTTGCTTGATTAAGAACCAAACTGGAGCGTACACTTTAACCACGTAGTTAACAAGTAATCACAAATTTTCTGTTGGATTAAGAGTACTTACATAAAGTCTGAGTATACGATTAGCAGAAGTAAGCCATCTCGAGTGCGCCATTTTTCCAGGTTGGCGATTTGCCAGCTCAGGACTACAGAAACCAGTTGATACAGCTTGACAAATCTCATAAAGATATTTTTGATCCGTGCTTAGTTCATCAACCACATTTTTCGGCAAATTAGGCAAATTACCATCCACCGCGCAAAAAGACAATGTCATTTTATTTTCACAACCAGCTAACTGTTTTCCAATAGCTCCGGAATATTCTTTAGGACCCAAAGTGAAACCATCTAAGATCAAGAATAAATGACGAAGAGGTAATTCGTTGGCATGAAGCATACACACACACCATTGCAATGGTCTTTCCAATTACTCCTCTAAATATTGAATCACGCCACCCTTCCAACCGGTGTTTATTGCAGTTCCGTCACATCCAACGCAAATCACGTATTCTAAATTCAAGCATTGACCTTCTAATAGAGCTGTAATCGAAGTTAGAATGGCCTTTGCAGTGCCACGACTTGGCGTTGTGTGTCCCAAATAAATTGATCCGGGTTCTGCTAAAATTGAGATGTGCTCTTCTAAAATTTCTTTGCGATGGTAACGAGCTCCTATTTTCTCATTTATCAGAGTCTTGTCTTTACGTCCATCAAAGTAAATGCTTTTTATAACAATACTTCCAATATCTTTGGAAGCTTCTTTCCGAGCTTTAGCTACAGCTCTGTGGATTTTGTTTTTATCAACAACTAGAGTTAAATCTTCTTTTGAAACCAAGCCCACATCAGCTAAAACTGCAGAAGCAACAGCAGCAGCAGATCGCGTCGACAAACCGTATCTATCACAGACCTTAGCAACTGTTGGCAAGATCAGTGTATTCCTATTTGTCGTTGAAGTTGATGGTGTCCCTGTAGAGGCCGTATTCGTCTCTGTTATGGGATACGTTTCTGGAGAAAATTCACGCATCGAATCGTCATCAAAATTTGCTGAGACAGAATCGTTATTTTCAGTAGAAGACTTTTTTGCTGCCCTTTCAAGTTTTCTCTGCTGTTGTTTCATTAATCTAGCTGTTTCTTTCTTATCGACACCTCTTATCACCATTTTCCAGTCATTTCTTTGATCGAACAAGAAACTTCTCTCATTGATGGGAACTTTTTTAGGTTTTAAACACGAACAAGACTGAAATACAGGGCACTTACAAGCTGCAACGTCGAAGAGCTTCTCAGATGACTCTAAAAAGCACTTCAGTTTATTTTCAAAACTATCACTTCATTTGCTTCTGGGGTATCGTTTCAAATTGACGTACTTTTCGAAGTAGAATTTTAATAATTGAATTACTCGTTCCTTAGTTACGATTGGAATTGAAGCTTTTGTCCAAATACTGTTGATTTTTTCAGAAACAATTGTATATATATCTGAACTGGAAGGGTCCTTTCCATTATGCATACATTTCTGTTCGTTCCTGAAAAATAAAATAAATTTTATGACGTCTTTTACAGTAGGTAGCTGCCGATCATCAAGTTCCTTGTAGGGTCCCAGTAAAGCACAAGTAGTCTCACTACGTCTCGAACTCATTACTTAAAACTAACAGAAGCGGCATATAACACTAAAAATTGCAACTGTACTTTTATAGCATTAAAATTACTTTGGCTACGAAGAAAACACCCGTGATTCAAGCCAAGAAAGCCCTCGAAACAAGTAAAAGGAATTAGCAAGTTGAAACCAAACAAAGTCGAAGTCGTCAGTAACATATTGTTGCATGCAAATCGAGACGTGGCGCCAAGCTTCGGGGACGATTATACTGCGGAAATGGGGGTTATTCCCATATAGGCATTTACAGTAGTAATCACCATATGTTTTTTTTTCTGTTCGTGTTGATATTACGAATCACGATCTTTTTATTTCAGCTGTCGAGCTTTTATTTCACAGTAAATTTATAACTTTATTCACAGTACTTCTTTTTCAGTTGCCATAAAAATGACAATTTTTCAAAACTTTGACGATCGGTAGAGCCCTGAAGATATAGTTTTATTCTATTTTTTAAATTATTTTTGTAATTTACGATCGATTTCGCAAATTTTGAGAGGTCTTACATTAAGAAAAACGGAAAAAAAAAATTTCGGGACACCCTAGTACGCATGGTAGGTGAACCTCTCCTCTGTCTTGGGGCAAGAGATGGTACTAGTAGCCCTGGTAGTTGCTGCTATACAGCATGATTTAGAAAAAAAATTCAATGAAAGCCTACGTAGGATGTTATCTTTAAACTCATTTTACTGAAAGCTTGAAAATGTCCCCTTACATCCCTTTGCTTCTCAATGCCTCATATGTCATAATATGAAAAATTTTGAAGCTTGAGGGTACTATACGATATTTGTCTAAAAAATGTTTGAGAGTATACAGCGTTTATGGAGTATACCCTATGGGAACACCGTTGAATGTAAGCATTTTTTTAAAAATTTTTTTAATAATAACTTTATTTATAACTGCGTGTGTTTAAATTTTTAATTTTATACAAAAATTCAAGCTGAAAAAATATAAATTACGTCCAATAGTATAAACAGATTCAATCCTAAAGAAATAGTCAAAAAATAAATAAATAAATAAATAAAAAACAGCAGCACTGAAAGTGCAAGACAACAAAAAATATTACGGACATGTGTTTTGAGATTACAATGAACGTATTTTTCAATGCAAACAGATGTGAGCTCATGGAAACAGTATCATCTGCTTGTATTTGAAAAGAGGTTCCTCGAAGCACCAAAATAAGTGTTTTGGCGAATAATTATAAAATAAAGCTTTGTTCATCAACGAATTTTCCGTCAAGACTTTTAAAAAATTGCATTTCCTGTAAGTTTTGAGAAAAATAGAGGTCTTGGTTTGCTAATGATACTTCCACACGGAGAACTTCTACACTCTGAACATTCTTTAGAATAATCAATATCCTTCGTGAATAATTTATTTTCCTTCTTCATGAAACAAACAAGCATAACTTTATTCACAGAACTATGTTTCTGCTGTTTGTGCGAACCAAATGAATCACTGTCGTGCTAAGCACAAAAGTGGAATCTACAGTTGAGCTCAAACTGATAAATTGCATTTTAAAGTTTGTTTCATCCATATATTTGATTCAGATGTCCTTTTTGTTTTTCAGAATTTTTTTTGAAAAATTGTTCCCGATCAAATGACTCGAAAACATTTTATTTATTAAGTAAAATACGAAACAGAGAACAACTTGGTTGCAATAACTCATTTTTGTCCAAAAGTGCAGGTACGACTACATTTATTACTGTACTTAGCACGGCCGTATAGTTAACTGGAACTCCAGTTTAAATTTTAGTTCAGCTATAAAAACCATTACAAAGTTTTGGGCTGGGATTTCTGTTGGAGAGATAAAGAAAAACCAATTTAGTTTTGATTTGAACTTAGACTGGATTGGAAAAAAATCATAACTCAATAGCTTTCATTTTCAAACAGTAAAGTTACGTTGCAAGGAAGAGAAATCGTACTTATTTTCTTTTCAAAAAATATCAATCATGTTTGAAAGTCAAAAATTAATATTATTATTTCAAGTTTCAAATGCAATCTAAAATAGAAAATGTAATTGTTATAATTAGACACACCTTTCCCAATATTTTTTGGTTGAACGACGATTTGACTTATTTCTTGTGTTTGACCAAGAAAGTTCTAAGGCTATTTTTTTCTAATTAAACTTACTCGTATAAGTATTTCTGTCTATCAGAAAAAGAAGATATGTGGATTGTATATATTTTTTAAAGCTTAACCCTTTATATGCTCCAAGAAAAACAATAAAACAATACTATTAAGAAACCCTATTTTTATCAATAAAAAAATCAATTTTTCCATTTTTTTCCAATTTTTCCAGAAAAAAAACCGGTAAAAAACCGGTTTTTTTTCCACTACTTCAAAATTTCCGGAAATTTTACATCCCTACGCATAACTCAAGAACGGTAAGTCCTAGAAAATTGAAATTTGGTACGTAGATTCCTAGTGGGGTTTTAGTTGTGCAGCTCGCCTCTTGGTTACATTCGGATGTTCATAAAGGGGTCTTTTGCCTCTTTTGGAGGGGAAATCATTGTTAATTTCGATGTAAACTCAAGTGGTGTTATAATTTGGCGGACACTTGGCGATATATCGCCAGTCTTTTAATCGCCAAGTTTTGTTTTTTTTTTATTGATACTTGAGAAGTATAAAATGTGTAATAGTGGGGGGGGGGAGGAGAAACAGAATTAAAATTAGTAGAGGCTGGCCAAGTGGGGACTCAGGAGAAAAATGTCTACTGGTTGACAAGATTCCAATCCTCCTGGTGATCTGAAACATGAAATTAAGGTTGATTATTTTTAAATAAGGATGTAAAATTATCTAGTGTAGCCAATTCGGGGAAAAAACTGCGCAAAATGTTGTCTTTTTGGAAAAAAAAAAGGGGGGGGGACATTTATGGCTAATTTTTTCAACTTTGGTAATTTTTTTAAAATAGTAAAAAAAAGAAAAAAAGAAACCCCTACGACTCCCAATTTTGATAGCATTAAGAAAGTCTGTACCAAATTTCAATTAAAGTGTTTGCATTAGAGCTTGATATATCTTGTCAACCGTTTTGAATAAAGTAGTTTTAGGAAAAACGCGTTTAAAGTTGGCAGTCGCATTTCGGGCAGTCTGAGTGGTTTAATGGCATGCTTTACTCATATTTTTTAAGCAGCCATGCATTATGCATTGTTCCTTTCTAGAGCTCAAAAGTTACGTTTTTTGGCAGATCTTTCAGCCATAAGAGCAGTTCTGCCTTCTTTTAAAGCTTCGGAAGCTCATACATCGAGCGTTTGTTACGCTGTTGATCTTGTTTGCTGGCTTTATATTGTCTACTTAGATGTAAATCACTTCTCTTTGACTTTTTTTTATCCGTTTTATATTTAAAATTTGAATTTAACACCGAAAAAATACACAGTACACGGGGATCGTACATATACGTGGCTTGATGGTTGTTTGTCAGGTATATATTCAGAAAAAAAAATATCTTAACAAAATAATCTATAACTCCGAAAATAATTCGAATTTCTGTAAATCCTCTAAGAGGCTTATTCTTAAAGGTCTAAACTTTGAAAATATGAAAAGAAAACGAATTCTATGTTTTGAAATTTCTAAACTTAATATTTTAATAAATAAAGAGTAAATAAGATGGAATAATAAATGCTAGGCTTATTTTTAAAAGACTTAAAAGGACACTTTATCCCTAGGACCAAGTATCCTGCTGACTGGATTCAAGTATAATTGCATTGAAGGAGAATTTATCCCTTTTACTTCCTTTAACGAAAAAAAAGGAAGTATTGTGTACTTTTTGAACACGTACACTTGTCTCCTTTTTTAGAACACTTTTTCCGGTCAGATTTTAAAACACTTCTAGAAACGCTGTTCGGAACATGTATTTACTTTTTAGCGCACTTTTTAGACACTATATGGATAGTGTAAAAAAATGGTTCTTGAACACTTGCACTAAACATTTTGTGGCTCACGTTTTAGTGCAGTTTTTAGGATATGTTTCGGAACAATAACGGATCACAAATATCCTCCCGGAATGTGTGCTACCCAAGTATAAAAAAAGCTTATAAAAAGAAAAAATACTCACAAAATTCATTTTTGTTGAGACTGCAGGCTTGACGATGGTTTTAGGCTTTGACTGAATATGATTATTAATCTGCATTATTACTATGAAAATTTAAAATGTAATGGCAAATCAAAACCAATTAAATAGTTTACAGCAAAATGAAAAACGAGCAAAAAATGTAGCAGGAAATTGTAGTACAAAATCATATTTACTACAGAAATGACATCTAAGTTTGAAATAAAAATTTCCATGATTACGTTTTCAAAGCCAATCAGTTATGTAAAAAGTAAACAAAAATGTGTCAAAAACAAATGGGTACGCAAATTAATTAAAAAAATATTTCCTAAAAAAAGAAAACTTTTTTATTACTGTCTATAAATCTTATCTGTTTACGTTCCTATTACTTAGCTACTCAGTACAGTCTCTGCTCGGTTTATGATCAATGACCATTAAAGTAAGTATTGTTCTTTTAAACCATTAAAATTCAATTAAATTCTTTAATAACTAATCATTTCTGTGAAACTTCACTGCAAAGATAGAATGACCAATTAATTAGTATTTAGTTTTCCTTCCTTGTGTGAAGTACATGAAGAAATGTATTTAATTAAAAAAAAAAAAAAAATTCATTTGAATTAGGCCTAAAAGTTCCATTTTACTCATTCCCAGATGTATGTTTAGTGTTTTCGACCCGTCTGCAAGTGCATATGTACTTACAGGCAATCAAAATGCACATTTTTGATAATTACTGAATGTATTATCACGAGTTTTTTCGTGACGTCACTATGTAGGTGTGTATCAGAGGTGAATTCGTAAATGTTCCAGTACCAGAAACGCCAATGAGAAATAATGGAATAATGATTCCTGGCCCGTTTCGTGTGAAAGCGGAATATAATTTTCTTGAAATGTAACGGCATTCCGGTAGCTTCAAGCACCAATTCACCCCTGGTTTTAATGTATCTCTTATAACTGAAAAAGAGTACGCCATAATAAGTTAAAATTTTGTATGTAGATTGAGTGGAGTCTGGTTGTGCACAGATGTTCCAAAAACCGTTTACACCTTTTCTTTCTTTCTTTTTTTTTTTTTTTGAGTCAAATCGGTGCAATTTTCAATGACGACTAAGAAGCATATTTTTCTCGATTATGTTCGATTCGATAAAATTCTATCTACCAGTCACGTAGCGACAAATTTTCTTCTGGGTAAAGTAAAGGAAAGTTTTGGCTTTACTTTTGGTTGATAAAATTCGTTTGAATCGAGTCATCAATTAAGTTATAGTTGTTTATGCCTCTGAAATGATGTTATGAATGGACTTCCACGATCAGAGCATTTTTTAACATAGGGACTACGCGACACCAATGTCGCCTAGCGAAAAAAATCTGTCGCCTAGATGATGCGAAAACAAACCACTGGCGACATTGGAAAATCTAAAATTGGTTCACTCATTTTTGCAAACGAATTTCAAATCTTTGTAAAAACTTTAGGAAGACTCTTGTCTTCTTTTTTAAAAAACCGTCGACTCGTACATGACGAAAGCCTTCTTTTTCTTCCCTTGTGGAAAGGCCCTGCCCGTGAACCGAGCCACCACGCACTCGGCGCCAGATTAAGCAATCGATTAGCACCCTACCTCATTAGCCCTTTCATTGATGATAGCCGATAACCACTTCGCGGCTATCTGTGTACAGGGACCCACTGGAACACTACTTGGGACGGGACGGCAAAAGCGGTTTGCGGAACAGAAACAGATGTTTTTCATTCGAAGATGCACAGAGAGAGGTTATTTTTCCGAAAGTGAAGCCAAAGGCTGGAAGGGTCGGGATTGTTTCCTGGAATTCTTTTCAGTAATTTTTGCATTAGGGTAACTGAGGATTATACCACACCACCCACTTACTTTTTTGGCTTTGTGAATAAAAGGGATTCGCGCGTTGAAACTTGTAGGCACTGGGAAGCTATTTATTTTTTCTCCAGTTTCGAGACAACAGGACTGAAGAATGATGGAGTCATTTGTAACACGGTTTAGCTGTAATTAAAAATCCTTTTAAAGTTGTAATAAGATTGAAATTCATTTTGATGATTCAAACAAAGGATTTTGAAGGGTAAATTTGGTTCGTAAAAGAATTTACTTATTTCTAAAACTTATTTTAATTATCCATTACCGCTTTTAATTTGTAAAAATGTTTGAGACATTTATTATTAATACTATCATTTGCAGGGCCGGATTTACATTTTAGCTGAAAGCTATTGTTTATAACGAAAAGTTGTGTGAGTTGTCGTTCCTAAAAAAAAAAAACGAAAATACTTGAAAAAAAATCAATTTCATTTTCAAATGCTTGAAATTTTGCAAAAATGTGGCTACATGCCTTGAATTTTAAAATTTCTAACAAATTGGTGTTTATAGGGAGGAGTGCCAAAACATGTTAAATTCAGTGTGTGCTTCAATTTATGTTCGTCAAAGTATGCTTTAATTTTATTTCTTACTAAGCGTATAAATTATGAATTGCTCAAATGGGCAGTATGTTACTCTCTTGCTACCTATTTTCTAAGTCTGTACCCTATTTCTTTTAAAGCACTTTGTCGATGGGTTGCAGAGGTGATTAAAAACTAACTGTATCAAAAGTCCATGAGAGCAAGTAACAATGCATTATCCTTTCTCCTCCCTCGCTCTATCTCTCTGTTGACTGCCTCATCGACGTGTCGACCAGCGTTGCCAGAATTAATAACAGTAAATACGGGACAGGCTTCTAGGAGTAAAAACGGAGGGGGGGGGGGAATTTTTGAGGCGGTCTAGTCATGATAAATCTAAAAAATTCAATCGTAACAAAGCATGAGGGGGGGAGGGGGGGCAGGGTTTTGCAGTTTTAAAAAAGTGATTTTTCCTTTTTTATTTTGTCTTGTAATTAAGCATTTCAAAAATATGTCCCCAAAATTTCAATTCGTTTCGAGTAAAATTCTCAAAGTTATCAAGTATTCAGTCTTCGCTCCCTCAAACTGTAGCTCCGACAACTACCGAAGAATGCAGCTGTTCTGACAGCTGCGGATGACGCTCAGAATGTCAGTGCTGCTTGCTTGGGGTTAGTTAAATATAATATAAATAAATAATGAAAGAAGAAGAGGTTCAGGAAATCGAAGCTGCTAGAGGGACTGCTTCTATGGAGCTGAAATTGATGCCTTTTAGCTTCAAAAACTTTAAAAACGTTTTTCTCGAAACCACTTTTTCAAAGTCGGTGTTCACTCCCATTTTAAAACCAATTGACCGATCAATTTTGTATACACATTCTGCAAAAAAAAAAAAAAAAAATCTCTACTTTGAGTTTGAGTTTTTTTTAATGCTTTTTTAACTAACAAAATAGCGGAATTTTTCGTGAAAAATAGCTTTTTCAATTTCAAATAGCCGCCAAAAGTTTTAAAGTCAAACAAAGAAAGATCTGAGAACGTAGGGGAGGGGAGTTAGGATTAATTAATACTTTGACTAAATTCAAATAGAATTTGATTTCAGATAAATGTCAGCTGAGATACATTAAACACTGCAAATCATTTTTCTCCAAAGGTGCTCCGGGAAAAGCCCTGTAACCGGCTTGTCTGTGGATATTTTTTGATCAAAAATTTATAGAATATTCTTAAACCGATACATAATAATGCACAAAAGGTTTTAATAAATTTAACCAAACCATTTTCTTAAAAAAATTCGTAAATAAAATGATTTTTTGACGCTGAAAGCCTTTCTCTCCCCCCCCCCCGAAACCTCACAAAATGTCGCTTATCAATGTATAGACATCGTTTTCATTGCGATTGACGACGCAAGCGCAGAGATATATTTCCAACATTAGTCAATGAGCAAAGCAGCAAACATTTGATTCCTCATAGTCTGCCGCCAAAACAAAAACCTACAAACCAAATCAAAAGGAAGATGATTTTTGCGTTTGCTGCCACATGATTTTCTTATAGCTCATTATTTCACATTTTTGAGCAATCACGATTGGTTATTGCTTTCATTTGACCGTCCTTTTTTACCGTCCTTGATGTTGTGATTCCTTTTTCAGCTTGAACCAGGAGCCTCTGCAGCACCACCGCCCGCCGTCCTTTGCAGGCGCGGCTGTCCCCCGATCCTGAGCTATCCGCTTCTCCTGGTCGGAGGCGTCCTTGTCCTACACACACGCACGCTCACACACATACAAACACACGACTTCACACACATACACTCACACACGCCTACGTGCATACACACAGGTCTACGCACACACACAAGCCTACACACACACAAGCCTGCACACACACACAAACCTACACACAGAACTATGCACACGTAACCGCCCAGAAGCAGTGACAGGCTTGGGAGGACAAGAGCCGTTTCTAGAAACAATAACCCCAATGAGTAGGGTCCTGTTGCAGTTCGTGATTGCGAAAAACATTATTTGAATTCAAAATTTCAGAATTCAAATTAATTTTTTAATTTTTTTGTTTTACTTTATTTTTTCCCCGTAAAATAATGTCTCGTTATGTAAAACATTATTATCAGCTAGAATACGGGACTTTGGGCGTCCCGTATTATGGAAGTTCCCCGGGACGCGGGACGATGAATCAAAATACGGGACTGTCCCTTGAAATCCGGGACGTCTGGCAACCCTGGTATCGACCCCTAAAAAAATCTTACTGTGTATTACAGGGTTGGCAAGGTTTTTCCCATCCCCGGTAAATACCACGGTAAAAACCGGTATTTACCGTCTTGGGAAATATTATATTTTTCCCACGTGGGAAAAATTGATTTTTAAAAACATAAGTATAAATTCAAAACAATCTTTAAAAATATCAAAATTGAGTTCTAAGTAAATAATAGCTTAAAAATTGAAAAAAAAAAAAAGGAAAATTTACAAAAATGGACAATGAAGTAGATTTATTTATAAATATTTACACAATACACAGAATACAAATCATAATCCTATTATTCATATTCTTAGTCTTCTACTTCCACATTAGGTTGTAGCATCATGTAGCAAAATACAAGTTTAGAGACTTTTTGAAAATCCAGTCTATTTCTAATGTTGTTTTGGATGAATGAAAAATTAGAAAAAATATATTCAGGAGATTCTGATGATGTAGGACGAACATCCCTTAAGATGTTCCATTAATTGCTGAAGTTTTATTTAAAATTCTACTACCATAGAGCTGGTGAAATAGTATTTATAATGTCTCCACGGAGAAAAATGTCTTCAACTGATTTTTCAAACATTCCATTTGAGTGGCCAAGAATTTGGCGATAACTGTTACTGGTGATGCAAATGAACATTTTGTGTAAATATCACACCAAACCAAAATTTAAGAAAAAATCTGTTTAACTGATCTACTTAAAAATGTAATAAAAATTTTATTTAAATTAAATGTTAAACACAAATTATTTATTGCTTCTCTTGATGACCCTGGTCTTTTCAAGTGTAATTATTATTTTTTTTTATTCCTTTCCTACAGAATAGTTTTAAACCCAAGGGAATTTCGTAATAACTTTATTTCTAGTTTGCATTTTACACATCAGATTCAGAAAGCCAAAATATTTCTTACATATTGTTATTTGGAAGTTTTTCTCGGTTTTTACCACTTTTACCCGGTATTTACCACTTTTTCCCAGTTTTTCCCGGCGGGATGGGAAAAAGAAGTTTTGCTTGGACGGGAAAAACCCGACCCTGGTGTTTTATCTCAACTTGCAAGAGTACGTAATTTAAAAATAAGTTTTGTTTGCCTATTTTTTCCCCGAATATTTTTTATTCCAATCTTCCTTTATATGGCTTCAAACTGCAGAATTTTACTTTTTGTTTTTCAAAATTACCTCTGGGGGAACCCCAGGAACCCCTAAATTGGGAGCCCTACATCATTCTCTCGATGTTATTCCCCTTCTTAAGGGAAATCCAAAAAGGCAGGCAAACACACATTAAAAAAACACACAAAAAAGGAAAGAAAGAAAGAAAAGAGAATATAACTTGATGTGTCCCGGGGAAAAGACAAATTTAGAATAAAATAATAATAATAATAATCATTAATTAAAAAAAAGAAAAAAACTCTAGCATTTCCTCTTTCGCCACCGACAAAGTGGTCCGGATTACAAAGTGGCCTCATACCTGAAATAGCATAAGGCCCCGTTAAGTCTAAATCCGGCCTTGATCAATCATATGTTTTAGAAATAGTAACAAAACTGGCTTTATATGCTGGTCTATCTAATTATTCTTCATTCCCTTTTTAATATGGGACCTTCCAAACCACTCCTCTAGTTAATATTACCAAAGATCATCTATAAACTGCGTTTAAAAAACAAAACTTGTAAAAGTTTCCAGGGGAGGGTCCCCCACCTCTCCTTTTTGCCAGCATCGTTCAAGATCGGCCAGAATTTTGTTTTAAGCGCTTGAGTTTCAAAATGTTTCCTCCCTTCCTAAGGTCATTGAAAGTCTTCTAGAACTACGTTTTTGAAGTTTTAATTTCGAAAGATTGCTGGTGCTCTAAAAGTTACTCATGAATCATCTATTGCCTACATTTGCAATTTAAAACAAATTTTGGGAGTGGACCTCAGAATTTCTTCAACCGCTAAACTTACCGAAGATAGTCTAGAAAGCGTTTTTAAGTCTATAAATTAGAAAAATTTCCTGGGATGGGCCTTTTAATCTCTCCTCCCCTTAACATCACCAAAAAGTGTCTAAAACAGCCTTTTTAGAGCTACAATTTCCGAGGGAGCACTCCAAACCTCTTCTCCCCTACCATTATCAAAGACAATTAGAATGCATCTTCAAGACTGCAAAATTAAAAAAAATTCTTGTTGCGAGCCCTCGAATCACTCCTCCACGTCACATCACGAAAGGTATTTATTCGTTATTATTAGACATGTTTGCGTTTTGAAGGTTTCAATTTCGAAAAATGGGCGTGGGAAGGGAGTCGCACCCAAGCGCATAATATTACGAAAGACAGTTAGAATGTATTTCTAAGGTTACAAATCAAGAAAAATTTCCTGGGATATGGGCACTCAAATCTCTCCTCGCTCTAACATCATCAAAAAGATCGTCTAAAACTGCATTCTTAGAGCTACAATTTCGAAAAACAGACAGGTGAGCGACACCGAACCTCTTCAATCCTAACATTACCAAAATCGTCTAAAATGCGTTTTCAAGACTAAAAATTTCGAAAATTTTCCGGGGGAGAAACCCCCGGGACCCCCTTCACTTCGGAGTTAATACTATACTTAAGGTTTGGTTCATATCGGCTTCCTCTTAAATCAGAAGTCCTATGCAGCCGCCTCAGAACTAACAGTACTTTTAGAAATGCCATTTTGAGGCGACGATTATGCAAACGTTTGTTGAGAAAAAAAAGGTTATAACCTTCTCAATAATTTTTACTCTTACGTTAAACTTGTGTCGCCTAGTAAAAATTCCTTAAAAAATGCTCTGGACCACTTGGTGATAAATTGAGCGACAAATATTTCACTAGGTACTGTTTTCAATTTGTCATTTCAATATGATTTTTATGAAAAATTGCTTCTGGAATAAAGGTTTGTGAAAATCCGATTATTTGGTTGATTGAAAGTTATTCAATGTAACTTGCTTTCTTCTAATGACATATTCAACTCGATTGTGTTCCATTCGATGGAATGCTATCTACCAGTAACGTAGATAGAAATTTCAACTGGATATGGCAATGCAACATTTTGGCCTATTGGTAGATGCAATCGTATTCGATTCGATCAAATTCTGTTTGAGTTGAATGTGCAACTTCAATTTAAAAAGTTTTCAATAATGCGATTTTCTTTAAATAAAAATACTAGTTCACAAAAATTCCTGTTCAATTTGGCATAGTTAGTCTTTGAAATAGAGTGCTTTTTAAAAAGTTAAATTGTCTCAAGGAAGAAATAAGTTCTCTAATGCAGCTAAAAATTAAAACACGTATTTAATTTACAGTTTAAACTGCCGCACTTAGAACCTCTGAACTCCTATTTTGCAGTTTATTAAACACATCTTGTCGTAAAACAAGATATTTTTTAAATTAACCTGCTTGACATAAATACACATTTTAAAATTCACTTTAAATTGCTGGAAGTAGTATTGCGGAATCCTCATCGTCTTAGGGCATAAGTTTAATTATAGAAGTGATGGTCAACTTAGACTTATTTTGTTTCGGTCGAACGTCTAATTTAATTTAGTGTGGAAGGTTTCAAGGTTTTCAAAATACAAATGAAAAATGAATTTCGGTTTCAAATGCCTGGAAATTTTAATACAAACGTCGTCAGAAAAAAGTCTTACATAACTCGAGTTGGAATAGAAGTATGTTTATTTCTTTTCAATGAAAGGAAATCTTGAAACACATCTGCAGAAATTGTTTTGTTTTCTTAGTCATTAAACTCAATATGTTTTTATTTAATTTATTTGACACATATATAGATTTTATAATTTGCATCACATTGCTGGACAGTTGTATTGCAGAATCCTCGTTTTTACATGCAATGTCGATTCTATTGCAAAATTCCATACAAATTTAATTTATAAAAGCTATTTTTTACATTTATAAATTTTATTAGTAAAACACAAATAATATATGTGTCCTTTAAATACACTAAATTCTCTTAGATAATATTTTTCTAGATTGAGACCCTACCCCCCTCTCTTCCCTTTTATTATCAACTAGTGGTACCCGTACGGCTTTGCCCGTAGTAGAAAATTAAAAGGTCATGTGGTTCGCCTGTATATTTACAAATAATGTATGATGAATGTCTCGCCAATAGGGAAGTATTCGATTTTCTAATTTTATTTTTATATGATAGAGAAACATACATGAACATCATCTGCGAAAAAATTTTTACGATACGACTGATACTTTTTTTTAAAATAATTTTTTAAAGTTCACGCGCGAGTGACGTCATTTGCTTGTTCACGAAATCAGTCCTTTGACTGACGTCACTGCCGCGCTGTGAGGCGGTGGGGTTGGCTAGGACAAAGAAGTGCATGGCGATCTTTTGGGGAAGGCGCGGGAAAACAAGAGCCTTCTAACAGCGCGCATAAAAGAGTAGTGAAAATCCTTTGCTGTCTGTAGGTTTTAATGCATTCTGCGATTGTTTTTAATTTGATTTTCTTTGTCATGGCTAGTAGAATCAATTACAAGTATTGCTTCGTTCTTGGATGCGTATCTACATCTAAAAAACTCCTCACAAGCGATTTGTTATTGTTCCGTCCAGCAGGATCTTCGAAAGAAGTGTTTTCAAGTGTGTTTATTAATTAAAATTTGAAAATATTGCACTGCATTTTAATTAAAAACTATGTCAAGTGAGAAATACAATTTGAAATATATGTTCACAACTGTTCATAAATAAATGTTTAACAAGCATATGAGATATTTTTTAAAAAATGCAAGTAAACAAAGGAATTTAAACCCTGCACAATAAACTTAAATAGAAAGTAATAGATGCATTACTATTAGCATTTTAATAACAATGCAAAAACTATTAATACTTTCTTTTTAACATTCAAACTATCTTCAAATTTTAACTAATACAAATTGATAATTTAAAAATACCTTTTCAGTTTGTCACCTAGAAGCGTTTCTATATTTACAAGACCTTTCTCACATGCAAAAAGGTACTGATTTTATGAAATTAACACCATTTTCAAATTTATTATTTTGATCAAAAGTGCAAAAAAATATATTTTCCCTTTTTTTTGCTAAGTTGCACAAAAGTCAAGGATAATAAACATGTATTAATGGATTTTAAAACAATTTTCCACAAAAAAAAAAAAAAAAAAAATGAGATCAACTTTTATCGCCAACAAAGCGAAAAATTTTCATGCGAAAACTGCTCTAAAACTTAGTACTGGAATCACTCGCAGTAGGGTTGTTACAAAATGCGCGCCTCATTAAAAGCCGCCAAGTAAGAACTGGAACACTTACATTGTAATTTATATATTCAGATAAAAAAAAAACCATCGACACACAAATGGAAATGATCAATCTTGATAAGGGAAACTAATGCGAATAATATGAACTACAAACATAGACGGATATGTACGTAAACAATTTTAAAGAATAACAATGGTGAAACTTTGTTGTCTCACTCCCCGTACTTCTAGGACATTAAATCTCTCGTCCTTTCGAAAAAAGTCAAACACCATGAATGACTTTACTTGAGGAAGGTTATTGGATTGACCTTTCGTGAATCCTAGCTCCATGATGGAAAAAATGGTGGTTAAAGGCTTTAAAAAGGCTGAAAAAGACAGTGCTATTCACCTCCTGGTAGGCGCAACACGGCATGGAAATATAGCTCTGATCGGAACAGGGAAATGACGTCAGCTGCTGACGTTTTAGGCCACACCTCTTTTTTGCGCATCGCTCTTTAAAAAATTAATAAAAAATCAATCGTTGGTTTTAAAAATCCGGCCATGGTGAATTTTTGTGTTTTGTAAGCCTGTCAACAATGTGCAATAGTTAAAATAGGAATATTTGATAGGTTGATACTTTCCTATTCGCTATGTTAAATGGCTCGCCCATGTTACGGTTCCACGTTATGAATATTTGGTAATTTTATTTTCCACGTTATTATAATTTGCTGTGCAAAATTTTCTTAAAATTGGAATATAAAAAGAACAAAATCGAATTTTCAAAAAATTGCTTCGAGGTGCACACCACCATGCTACAAACTTATTTTGTATCAAATTTCAGGAAAATCGGCCGAACTGTCTAGGCTTTTTTGCGAGTTCAAGAACAATTTTTCAAAGAAGTGTTTCCAGGTTAGTTATTATTATTTTTTATGATAATTAATTTTTCACGTATAGTTTAACTTAAAGTTCATACAGCAACAAGAATTTTTGTATAAAATATTATTAATAAGTGTTTAAGGGGAGGGGTCCCATTTACCCCGTAGATTTGTGCTATACGGGGTAAGTGGGTCCCCTTATAATAACGGGGATTTAAAAATGTAGCGCGGCTCTGATTAAATATTTGTATTGGTGAAATACAAATTGTATTGTGACTAAGTAGGAATTGGTAGTTTAGCTACAAAAGACTGCTAAAGCTGATGGTTATGTATATGTGAAACAAGCATGAAGAAAATCATTAAGACTTAAGTAGGTCTATGTCGGAAGTTGATGATACAAAACACTGTTGAATTTGCAAGAACGAATAGAAATAGTGAAACTTTTTATTGGCATAGTGCAGATGATGTTGGAATAATAACTGAGGATGACGAGATTATGGTTCTTTCTTAGCCAACTTTACATAGACGCAGTCATTTAGAGTTTCCAATTTCTTTTTGTACTTATAGTTTTGACAAATTTACTCAAATCGATCTTAATCAACTGTATTACGATTATTAAACACACCTTTATATGTAAAAGTAAAATATATCCATATAGGCTTTCAATAAATTTCATAAATGAAATTGTTTTGTTTTTCGTTTTAAATTTTTCTCTGATACAGATTTAAAAGACAGTAAATATCTCATAAATGGATGCTTTTACAAAAAAGGAATTAACAATAAACATACTTTATCATGTAAGATCCCCTTTTTAGATATGCTTCATTTAATTTTAAATAAAGGGGGGGCATCCACTTACCCCTTACTATGGGGTAAGTGGGATACTCATCCGATTTTTAAAAAAAATATAATCGTTAAAAATATTTAAAGCATTATTTTAGAAAATAATGATGAACCTTTGTTTATTAATAAAGTCTAAGATAAAATAAGACAAAAAGTTTTCATTTTTTTGTTTCAAAACTTTTGTATAAGGTTTCAAATCGAATTATTCTCAAAAAGGATCCCACTTACCCCAACCAACCCTAATATTAATTTCACGTCAGTGCCATTTTTGGTCCAAAAATGTAACTGATAGGGGAAAGGGGGGCACATGTAAACAATCTTTTTCATTTCTTTAATTTTTTAAAATATTATCAATATATCAGAGTAAAGATTTCCCCGTGATTGGCTTTCTTTGTGTCACGGATTTTTTTTTTCAGATTTTTCAAAAAATATTTCTTTAGTTTACGGCATTTTTAAAAAATGTCTTCAATTATTCACATGTGCCCCTACAAGGGGCATATGTGTACAAGTCTAAGGCACATATTAACACGATTGGAAATACAGGACAAGCATCGTATTTCAACGAAAAATTACATTGAAGGGTTTGTAACCTATAATGTGTCAGTTAATTGTATAGAAAGTGTGTCATTACAAAAAAGAAAAAAAATCGACCTATTTAACTCGGCTCACTATAAAATTTTAAAGTTTCGTCGCATGTCTGATAATTAGATAGACAAGAAAAAACTTACAAGACTACATAATATGAAGAATATTCTGTTGTATGAAGAGTTTTGCTTGATATCTTGATATTTCGCTTAAGCAGTACGGAACATGATAATGAGTTTAAAAATTATTTTAAACTTCAATCTTTAATTAAATCAAAAATATTTTGTCTTTTATTTAATGTAAATCTTATGCAGTACTAAACTCTTGACCAACTATTAGGTTAAAAATAAATCAAAAATAATAATAATAATAATAATAATAATAATAATAATAATAAATAGTTGAATACTTAATAATAATAATAACAATTAACAATAAATTTACACACTGATTGTGGGAAACGTAATAGTTATAAATATTTACACATTTTTTAACACTTATAATACCTTCCGCTAATATTAATATTACGGAGAGGCTATTGGAACTTTTCACAAGTGCCTCTAGATTCTGTGTTCACATATGCAACATTATCGACTTTAGAAGTTACTTGCGAAAATAAAAAAATTCTTAAGCTAAAAAAAAAAAAGTTGTCATAAATTTACTTAAATGTCATGGTTTTCAATAATTAAAATTAGCGTATAAGTTAGCCTTGAAATACGTGTTTACGTGAAGAAGACAATGAAAAAATTACGTCAGCATCTGCTAAAACAAAGTAGCTGTCATCAGAGAAACATAAGCTGGCTCCTTGCTCCAAAAGTTTGGGTTAAAGGTCAAGAAGTAGAACTGGTACTGTCATTGCTTGAGAATTTAAAAATTTTTTTTTATTGATGTTACACCTTGTTCACATGTGCCCTCCTCTCCCCTACATACGTTTCTCATAGAAACAAAAATCCCTTTTGTTTCTGAGCATAACCGTGCAAATTGTATCGCTTTATTAAAAACATTTCAAAAAATTTTGAGGTTTCAAAAAGTTTAATGACTTTTTTATCACCCTGCAAGTCTCTCAACTGAAATGCAAATATTTATGCCTCTTTTGGATTTAACCAGTAGCTATGCTGCCTGGTTCAGTGCACTTTAGAAACGTTAAGAGATTTTAAAAAAAATCATAAAAAAATCTCAACCACGCAAACTTTTCGGCTGCATTTTTATGCCTGAAATGAAAACGAAATTTTCGTTAAAACTTTGACTTAAAAAGAGTACATTCCAGGATATAAAGACAGCTTTGTTCTGAAAACATTAAATTGTTTTGTGACAGTATGAAAACTTCGAGATAAAGAAATATTCCAGGCATAAGGCTTCGAGTTTTCGAGAGTCAACTGTTTTACTTCAATTTCTTTTATGCAAACTTGTCTATTAAGTTTTCACTAAAAGTGAAGAATATTTTTTACCAATTGCATGCATCAAATTTAACTATTTTATCGATGCTTGTGGGAGGAACCAAAAAACACGTTTTTTTCAACTATTTCTTAAACTCATTTTTAAAGATACTGCTCTAAACTGTCCACTGAGCAAGGGTTGAACAGATTATCCCTTTTTCGAAATGTTTGTTTATTTTGCATGCATTGCCATAAATCTAGTTTGTTTCGTCGACAATTAAATTTAATGGTACTGTAATTTTCATTATGTTGTGTCATGCAGAATGATTTTCTTTAATTCGAAGTAACGTCATCACAAATGTCCAGTCAATCTTCTGCAAATGTTATTTTTTGTTTAAAACAAACTGCTAAATTCGGAGTAATTTGGTTTTTTGATTGTGTCTTAGGAC
The DNA here is from genome assembly GCF_026930045.1 of Uloborus diversus. Classification (NCBI taxonomy): domain Eukaryota; kingdom Metazoa; phylum Arthropoda; class Arachnida; order Araneae; family Uloboridae; genus Uloborus; species Uloborus diversus. The sequence goes on from NC_072733.1 coordinate 95,635,042, forward strand.
TTGCAAAATTCATAACTATCTCCTTTCTTCATAATGTAACATTTATAATGTAACAAATGTTAACTTTCTTTATAATGTAAAACATCTAAGGAGGGTCATTCCACGTCAAATCAAGAAGACACTTAAAATAACCATCTAAGACTTTCATGAACTTTTAGAAATCTTACTTTTTGACATCTTAAATTTGCTTATATTTTTTTAAAAAATTATATCAGTCATAATTTGAAGGGTTAGTAATTTTTTAAAAATCATTAAAAAGTGTTTTTTTTTTTTTTTTTTCATTTTCCGGCGTTGATTGAAAATGTTATAGCTCACGTTCTGTGGGATATTGCAGAGCTCACATTTGAAAGAAAACTGCATATTCTTTAACTTGAAATGTAAAATAAATAATGTTTCAAATAAAATTTTCCTCCAAACTTTAAAATTTAAAAATTTGTAAGGTAGTGCTTTTGAAAATTTTGAGAAAATTGATGATTCATAATGCGTTTTAAGGAATACATCCAAAAATTTTCAGAGTGTTATGATGAAGAGATCAGCATTGCACCAAGCATAGTCATTAAAGTATTTGGTTTTGGGGCATTAAAGTTTTTGGGCATAGCCATTAAAGTACGTGTTGGTACTTCTAAATACTAAAAACGCCTAAAAAATATCCAAAACTTCTTAAAAACACATCTGCAATTTTTTCTGAATTTTTGTTTTATTAACCGACTTCAAAAAAGAAGGTTATGATTTCGTCTTGCGGCTTTTTATGTATGTTTTCGTATTACTCCAAGAATACTGGACCGATTTGAAAAATTCTTTTTTGTTTGGAAGAGTATACTTTTCAGATGGTCCCATGTTAATTTTGTCTGGCTCTGATGAGGGGTCTCGGAGAAATCTAAGAAAATTTTAATTTCATACGTTGTGGCTACGTAATCAGCTTTTGTCAGCTGAGCTATACGTCACAAATCGGTCACGTGGTTTTGGCGTGAACGGTGCATTTTTTCAACGGAAGAATCTTGTATTGAAAAAATTTAATTCTCACGCATCGGGATATTTGATTTCCACGGCGCCACCTGTTAATTTCAAACATAGTCCTTACTAATGTATTTATTACTCATGTAGCAAATCAGTAAATTAAATGTATTTTGCTAAGAAAATAGTTTAATTAACTAATTTAATATAAAAATATTTTTGCTAATAAATAACTTCATAAAGTCATTAAAATTTTTTTTTTTTTATATTTCAGTTTTGAAATATATTTTATGTTCAATTCAAGGAAAATTGAAGACAAAAAATCCCCCCCCCCCAACGATTAAATTCATATTCCTTAATAAATATATCGTAACTGGTGTCCGATTTCTGAAATTTCACAAGTATTCTAGATGTAATATTTTATGACGCCGGCAGTTTAATTTACAGTTATGGCAATACAAATTAACAGATTTCGTTGGAATTTTTTTATGTACTATTTTCCCCGATTACTAGAAGACGCATGGACCGGTTAGGAAAATTCTTTTTTTTGTTTGAAACGGTATATTTCTCCCGGTCGTCTAATGGTATTCAAGTCCGGGTGTGAGGGATCCTGGAGAAATCGAGGGGAAATATTCAAATTTCATACTCGCGCTTTGTTGTTTGTAAATTCATAGCGTCTCACTTAGTGAAACGATTTTTATGTTTTTTTTTTTCAATAGATAGGAGCGATCTAACTTAGGACCCAAACCTTTTCGTCACCATATTTGTTCTTTAGAAAAAAGTTATGGGCGAAAAACAATAAACTTCATTCAATTTCAATATTAAACAATTAAATATAAAATCCATTGTTAAAGAAAGTGCCCATAAAACAAAGGTACTTTCTTTAATCAATGTTAAAGAAAGTACCATAAAACATTAATATTAGTCAGGGGTGCCCATTAAGGGCGGTGGGTCCTTTTTGGGGGGCTCTTGCTTTGGAGGAACACACTCCTTCCCTAAATATTTCCCCTGTATTAATCATTAGTAGTCATATCGCAAATTTTGAGTAAAGACTCCTCTGAAGCGAACATTAAATTCATTTAGTATCATTGCTCTAGTAGTATTTTGATCTTCATGAATACAACATAACAGTGATTCTAGTGTAATGTTGATCTATAACGGGCCAAGTAAAGAGAAATGTGACTTTTTCACGAGTTACGTGGCACGTATTATAGTGAAATATAAAACAGTTGGGAAAATCATTGACATTTAAATGGTTCTGACTAAATTAGCGCACAAATAAATCCTGGAGAGGAGCAAAGATCAGTATTTTGTGTCAATCGTATAAAATGTTATGCACATTAAGATTCTTTCTTTTTTTTAACTGACTTCAAAAAAGACGTTCTCAATTCGTCAGAATCTTTTTATGTATGTCCCCCCGTAAACTCAACACGTATAGCCCAATTTGGAATGTTTTTGTTTTTTTCTCGTTTGAAAAAGGTATATTCTTCCCAAGTAATCCCATGGTCATCAGGTCAGTATCTGAAGATGGCATCCTTGATAAATCAAGAAAACTCTTCAAATTCTATGAACAAAGTTGAAGCGATTTCTGAAAGCCTCGTGATTTTGTTTCGGAAAGCATACTTTGATAAAGTCAAACCTGATGATGAAGACAATTTTTTTTGTAAGTAATTGCGCATTCGAAAAAGCCTTTCTTCACAGTCTTCGGAAGTCTCCAAGACGCTGTGCTCTACTTCTTTCTCTATTTTGCTCATCTTAGCTGTTTTCAGACTCCTGTGCTCGATGCTTTCTCACTCGAGATGTACGTAAGGAGTGTAACACTTACTCTACTCTACGTACTTATTTTATATTTACAACAATAAAAAGCAAAAAAATAAATTATCTATACATATAATAAAATAAGATGTTTGTGTGTGTGTGTGTGGGCGCGCATCCCGGGAAAAACGGTAAGGCCTGGAAAGATGAAATTTGGTATACAGGTGTAGTTTTTGCTGAAGTTGTGCACCTCGGGCTTCGATTTTTGATATTTTAATTAGAAAAAAAGTTATTTAATGTTTTATGTGATTTTTAGCACTTTGTAGTACTTTTAACCTCACAGACCCCGAACCATTCGCGCCAGACAAATATTTTTGATACTATAGTGTCGAAAATTTAATTTTAAATATGATGAACAAAAAAATTTTGAAGATAGAGCAATTTTTGTATTTTTTATGAATTTTTGAAAAAACCTTTAATTTGCATGTTTTCCTGGGTTTTATTTTTTTCTAATATCATCCTGCGAGAAGTATCAAAGCCTCATTTCTGAAATTTAAGGTTGGTAATAGTTAAAACCATTTCGCCCTCTCCAGAAGAAAAAAGTTCTTAAAAATACGCAATAGTTTTTTTTTACAATATTTTTAATGCTGAACACATCATGTCCTTTCACGCATCAGTCGAAAAAAGCGTTCTTCAATCTTTTATGCCTGTGACGTCACTACTTGGGTTTCGATTCGATATTTACGATGGAATCTTAATCGCAAGCAATGTTAATCTTTTTTTTACTACAGTAGTACCTCCTTTAAGGGACACCTCTATTTTAAGGGACACTTTTTCTGGTCCCAGTCCTTTTGAATAGAAACCTCCATGTGTTTGCCTCTCATTAAGGGACACTCTATTTAAAGGACAGTCCACAGAGAAAAATTACAAAAAAAAAAAAAAAAATACGTATAAAAAGATTAGAAATATCGAATTTACTTTAATTCAAGGTTTACTTTTTGTTCAAAAATTAATTGGTAAAAGTTTGCTTGGACTTTATATACATATTTCTTAATTTTTATGCTCAAGTTCTTGCTGAGTCCTGCATTAATGCTTTTTCCTCTCAATAATTTCTTCATATGGACATGACAGATAGGGTGCCGCCCCATCATGGCAGGCTTTGTATAGAAACATTTAAATGTGATCACACTGTTTATAACACAAATCCATGTAACACATTAATTCAAAATCGTATTTTTTGAAAATCAGTTACAAAACTTTGATGCTACAGAATGTGATAAACTTTTTTTTTCCAGTTTGAATAATTCTGAATTTTACTTTAGATATGAAACATTTTCAATACTTCATCTTATGCGTTAGTAGTTTACATTTATTATGAAATAATACTCAGTTAAGTACACAACATGCATCAATTCATCTACCTCCGAAGTAGGGACACCTCTATTTAAGGGACAGTTTGTCCAGTCCCCTTAGTGTCCCTAATTGAGAGGTTCTACTGTATATAGCTTACTTCATTTTCTGACGTGATGACCACGTGTTTTTTCGGCAGCGCTTGCTTTTTTTTCTTTCCTTTTTTTTAATTTTATTTAGGGATTGCATTTATTTCTTTTTCCACCCCCCCCCCAGCTCGGACCTTTCGCTGTATCTATATTACGTTACATTTCATAGTTGTGCGCATTAATTCAATAAAAACAGCGAGATTTTTTTTTTATCTTTGTCAAACGCTACTTTTTGCACACTACGGGGAATTTGAGCTTTTTTTTTTTGCTCTACTTAAATGAAAAAAAAAGCGGTTTTTTTGAGTGTTCTATTAGGAAATGGGTGAGGAGGTCAAAATAAATAGAGATGGATAAGAAAATGTAGAGATAGATTGTAAAGGTAGATAGCCGCCGAAGGCAGCAATCTTGGCGTAAAAATGTGAATGGCACAAAAAAAAAAAGATAGAGATGGATTGATTAATACTGCTGCCAAATTTATTTAAACAACCGCCGAAGGCGGCAAACTTGAAGTAAAAAGGTAAATGACAAGTTAGCAAAACAGCCGCCGTAGGTGGCTGCTTGCACATTGGGTGTCAATGCCCCCCTCCCTCCCCCACATACACCATGACTTTGAAAAAACAATGCTTTCACATAAAAGTGGAAGTGCTTTTTGTTATTATTCGACAAAATTTGCATGAAGAGTACGTCGTTTGTGTCTCCTCTCCCCCTCCTTTAAAAATATTCCAAACGACGAAACTGGAGACAGATCTAGAAAATATTTTATTCAAATTATTAATGATATAGATAGATATGGATTGATTGACACTGCCACGAAATTAATTTAAGCAGTCGCCGATGGCGGCAACATTGGCGTAAAAAAACGAATGATAATACTGATTTATAGAGAAAAAACATTGATTAATGTCGTCGCTAAATTGTTTGAGCAGCCGCCGAAGGCGGTTCCCCTGGCGTAAAAAGGCGGACCAGCTGGTCGCCGCAGGCGGCTAGTTTTCAAATAAAAAAAAGAACCGACTTCAAAAAAACAAAGAGGGACTAAAAAGTAAAAAAATAACTGGTCATACATAAGATTTCCTACCCAAACGTATAAATCAATTTATTTTACAATTCCAGTACAAAAATCAACTAAACTAAATACCCAATTATAAAATAAACACTGATTTTAATTACTATACGATGAATTATTTTAATACCTAACTAATTATATACGATCTCTTAATTTTTAATAACTAATTGAAGTCGGGGCCTCCTATAAACTACTACCTAACGTAACTGACAACCCACCAAATCCTGAGTTTAAACACTTTAACAAAACGGAAAAGTCTTTGAAACTAAACCTAGGAGGCTCCGACTTCAAATAGTTATTAAAAATTAAGAGATTATTTTATAATTGGATGTTGGTTTAGTTGATTTTTGTACTGGAATTGTAAATAAGTTTGATTTATACGTTTGGGTCGTATGTAAGTATGACCACTTGTTTTTTTCATTTTAGTCCCTCTTTGTTTTTTGAAGTCGGGTTCTTTTTTTTACTTGAAGATAAATAAGACTATTTTAAGTTTTATAAACATTTTTTTTCGTGGGAAATGGACAAAAAATGCTATGCTGGTAGTTTATTCAAACTATATTTGCTTTTTTGAAAACTGTTTACCTTATTACAGCTTCTCTTTGCCTTTTTACGCTATATCTATCGAAAACGCATTAAAAACATATAAGGTCAAAATAAGGCAAACCTAAGATTCAGGGTCTAAAATACAGTTTATTTATTGTTCAATTGGCTCCATTCTTTGTATATTCATCAAATGACTCATAAAAATAGGGAAAAAATCTCACCATGTGAAAATTTGAGTTTATATCATGTTTGGCAGCAGTTTAACAAGAAATGGCAAGTTGACCCTCATTACGAACAAAAATTCCTAATAAGGGCAATTCCGGAAAAAATGCCAAATGGCACTAACAAACAAAATAAAATTAAAAAATTCTTTATAGTCTATACAAAAACATAGTAATTAAAAACATTATCAAAAATTTCATATTAACTTTAATGAAAAGAAGAAAATCAATCGCCACATTCCGGATACTAATAAGTCGTTATTTTTGGATTTTGGTCACTCCTGTGAACAATTCATGCACAGATTTGCAGCTTATGATAACCTCCACCCGACCTTTCTGTGTCTTAATGAAAACACTGGAGTCTTAACATTATTCCTTTCGAATTCGTAAGCTGCATAACAAAAAGCTTTTTAGAACAAGTAACAACTTATTATTTGGACTAACTTACAGTATACCATGAAAAAAAACAAAATTCACTGTAAAGTAACATCAGGCAATTTTGACAAGACTCTTTTGTAATAACGGTTGCTACACTTTTGCCTGTTGATAACAAATAGCTCGTTGATAACGTTTTATCATCAATTAAGCTTTTTGATGACGATGAAATCATGATCTACAGAATGTTTGATAGCCTGCATAAAGAAGGGGGGAGGACTTTATTGGTCTGCATGTCCTTGTTTAGCGCACCTACCTCATTAACTGCAAAAAAAAAATGAATTTTCATCAGAAAAAAAGAAAAGAAAAGAAACCCTGTTTTGAGAATTAAAAAAAAAAAAAAAAAGCAAAATTAAAAAAAAAATGTCCTCAATTGTTTGTTTTAATTTCTGATCTCTTCATGGTTGAACTCTAAAAATGCTTGGATGTATTCGTTATATATCACATCATATGCATTAAAATTACAGCTTTATTTATTTATTTATTTATTTTTTCTAAAAATTTTAAAAGACATAATCTCAAAACTGTTCAGTTTTTGAATTCTTAGTTTTTTTTGAATTTTTTTCGCAAAGCATTAAAGTTACGTAGCAAATTCAGGTGCACGTTTAAAATGAGCAATTGTGCAAATTTGTTTTTAACAAACTTTCGGTAAGTAAAAAAAGCATGTCTTTTGACAAAATTTTAAAAATTAATTAATCATCATTTGTGAATGATAAATTTTATTTTTAAATTATGTAAAAATTTTCGGTGTCAAAAACAAGTTTACTGAAGGTTCCATGAAAATTGATTTGACATTTAGGGACCCAAACCTCTTGCCAGTGATAATAGTGGCACATAACAAAAAAAAAAAAAAAAGGGATTAGTGAAAATTAAATTTTTACGTAATGCAACCTTTCACTGGTTAAATTCCAAATCCTACAATATGCGCAAACGAGTTATGATGTTACACTTATTGGTAAGTTTTTAAGGTCAAAATTAATATTATATTGCAAAAGTTTTTAAAAATGTCACCTCAATTTTAAATTTTAATGATTTTTGGCTATAGATTATTTCATTTGCTTGTCATTATGCACTGTTATGTAAACTAGCTTTGTGTCATATAGTATCAAGAAAAAACATTAAATTTAGATTTTAAATCAATAGTAATTGCATATTTTTGAGTTTTTGAGATGTATCGTCACAATTGTCACCGGAGGGTGATATGAGTTTGAGTGCTGAAATAAAAAATTTAAAAAAAAAAAAAAGTCACCCTAACGAAAATTTCAAATTTTTTAGATACTTTGTAGTTAGCTTTCTTATTTGAATCTGAAGTTCCTTTTTCTTGTCGTGAACTGTGTTACTGCAAGCTTTTACAAAATGCTGCAAACACATGTAGCACTAACGCAGCCAGAAATACCTTCTGAAGGGGGGGTTTGATGAAAAATCCTTCTGGAGGTTTTTTTTTTAATCAAAAATACCTTTTGAAGAGGATTTTTTGATCTAAAATACCTTCTGAGTTTTTTTTTTTACATCAAAACAGCCCTTTTATATGCATAAACTATTGTATTAGAATTTGCATTCATGTTAAAACTAATGACTCTGGGGGGGTGTTTCACCCCCTCCCCCTTCGCTGCGCCACTGACATGTAGGAATACTTGCATTACAGAAGGTAAATAGGAAATTGTATTGTATTTTATGAAGCATCAAAAAATCTATGTAAGTATGGATTTATTTTTCTTTGTTTGCACTTTTTACATTTTTCTTTTTGGTACATTGATAAGTTATCTAACACCAATAAATTAGACTTCTTTCTTTGTTTTTGAAACATTTTTATACGAAAGTACTCGTAGAGTGATTATTCACATTGTGAATACACAATTACTAAGTAGATCAAAATCTGAACTCAGCAAAAAAGAAAGAAATAATGAGCATAACATACATTGTGTCTAGCTTTGAAAGTCATATTTAAAAAGTTTTTCTTTTTTCGTTTTTTTTAAATAGAAAAGAAAATTTTTAAATGTAAAAGGAAACTCAATTAAACTTTTACTGTTGATATTTAAAGCTCATATAATGATTTTCAATATAAAAAAACAAAAGAAAAATACAATAAACCTTAGCGACAGCTGACCGGAAAAGTTTGCAAATGTTATGGCTGGAAACAAGTGAAAAATGAAGCAGATTCCTATTAGAGGAAAAGTGGGTACAGTGAGACAGGGAGAATAGTGAGACAACAGCAATATATTTTGTGTTTAATTAAATTCCAGCCTGGTAAGACTTTTGAAAAATCAGATTGACATACTGTGAACAATATTATAGAAAAAAAAATTATTTCCAGTATCATGCAAAATAATCATTGTATCATAATCATGTATCATGTATCATAATTTGAACTCATCAAAGTAAAATATCTCCATAGTTTATTGCAATTTTTCTAAACTGTTAGATACACTTTACGGACTACTGTTATCAATCTTACATTAGCATGTTAACAAACGTTCATTTTAGCAGTAGAATGATACTCTTAATTTTCTTTGTCTGAAAATGGCAGCTTTTGAGTTTATATTTGCAAAGGGGGAACAGTGACACAGAAACAGTGAGACACTAGCTGCTCCCATGGCTCTTGTATATTATAAGTGGAGAAATTATAGATTGAATGAAAATTTAATTACTACTATGATGATGTAAATAATAATAAAATAAGTTTGAAAGCACTGCATAGACAAAACAAGGATGTTTGCATGGAATTATAACTTTTATTGCTTCACAATATCACATAAATATTTGAATTTCGTACTTATTCTATTTAAGTTACTATTTTTTTTTCATTGCAATATGCAAAATGTAAGAATATTTTTCACATTTCAAAATTTCAACATGCCTGGAAAAAGGAAGTCAGATAAGCTGTTTTGGAGATTTTCTGAAACAGACAGAAAATTAGCTGTTGTATTAGTAATAGACGAATCCTACAGCGAAAGCATTCCATCCTTATCGAACGCTACATCACAAGATGACACTTTATGTCAATTTACTAATCCGAAATCATCTAAATCATTCTGTATCAGAACCAAACAAATGCGTGGTAGATGTCACTACTGTGTATTAAAACGACATTAAATTCACCTTGTCAAAGGCAATAGCTCATACCAAAACCAAACAACAACAATCCTTCATACTTTTTCAGGTAAATTTAGATTCTTTCAAAGTTCTTTAATTAAAAAAAGATGTGTCATTGTTCCCACTATTCAGCGGAACAGTGAGAGAAAATTGCGTTTCGTTTTAATTTTTTGTCCCGTTTGTGTGAATTCGTAGTTTTTACAAGATCCAATTTTATAATACCTGTTGCAGCGACAGATATTAAAACATTTAAATTTTCGTGTCTCATTGTACACCCCTTCACCTACTTTTTAATTTTCGAGATCTCTTCAGCATAAGGAACTAAAGTCAGCATGCTTACAAATTAAAATAGGCACTAGAATGTATTTTAAAATCCATTTTATTCATAGTCATCAGGAGATCTTAACGCGAAACTTGAGGGTGAGTTACCGATGAACTTTCAGAAAGATTTCGCCAAAAAATTTTTTTAATGGAGACAAGAATCGTTACGACCTAAATATAATATGGGTGACTGTTGTTAGTTTCTAAACAATGAAATTAAAACTACGCACAAGCACCTAATCATATCTCTACTTTTGAATGAATGATTTATATTTATTATTTTTATGAAACATAAGAACGCTTAACGTAATTTTTAATGTTTGAGAAAAATAACATATACTGCTTAAGTTTTAAGTAAATAAAACAATCCCATAACCTGTAATTTAAACATTAGTGGTTTACGTAACTCGACATCCTAATGTGATAGAGAAATGTGGAGTTCGCTTTTCGTATAAACACACTCAAATTAGTTTTGTAATTTCCCTGTAGCAAAGTGTTGTTGACCCATGAAGTAATTGAATTGAAGCAAAATTATTAATTTTTTATTTTTATATAACATTTCTTACACAGAATTTCTTTTATTTCCTCTTTAAAAATATGTTTTCATTTGCTCTTGGGACTTTCCAAAGGAGTCAAATGCTAGTGTTCATCGTTCACTATGTGCTGAGGGCATACATAAAGTTGGAATTTTAGGTGAAAATTAACAAACTGTTTACAAGGGGGAGATCCGGTCCTGGACGCAAGCAATTTTGCTGAGTGTACCTGACCGTCCATGAGCAGTTATACTGACCATGTCTCGTTGGTGAACTGACGTTCCCTGCGTGGATGTACTGTTTACACGAAAAAAGAACTAACACGAATTTTGTCCATTTCGTGTTGCAACTTACCTCTTTTCTGCAACTCTCAACTAACTTTCTTTAAGTATATATAAAAACTGTTCATACTTTTTTTCCCCGTGGCACATAAGAGCAAAATTTGGCCTTATTTGCAAAATGATGATACAAATTTTGAGCATCAAAACCAGCACATGGTTCGTAAATGTTTGAGTAATTATTTTTGGAGGGAGGAATCGCAAAAATTTTGTATACAATTGCGTTCAAAAGTTCGTAGGGGTCGCCCACAAATCATTTTACCTTTTGATGGGAGAAGGGGATTCGTGAAACTGGGAGTTTGGAACACACAGGAGGTAGGGGATAACGAAAAGTGTAAAATCAAACATTTTCGTTCAAAAAAAGGATAACGTGGCATTTCAAAGGGGGAAAGAAGTTGGTAAGGTGAAGGGTGACACTCTACGAAAAGGAGGGAACGTGGTCAAATACATTGAAAAAAGTGTGACATCATTTATAGATAGCTCCTTATACGTGATTACTCTTTAAAAATCTAAATACATTTATTTTATACATATTACAAAATTTTTAAACATTGTCATAGAATTTAGCATTTGGTAAAATTGCAAAAAAAAAGTCCAACTAATTGCAAATTCACAAAACAAAACTTACTCTACGTTATCTTACATGAAAAATACTCCAAAGGCTACAATAAGTTCCAAAAATTATTTTCTACATAGTCTCGGTTAAATAGCTTAACTTTGCCAAATGTAAGTTGGGCGAAGCCTGGATCCATATTTAATAAAGCATATCTCCAACAAAATGATAAATTTAAAAAAATGCTCCATTAAAAATAGTTAGAGAATTATTTTATGCACTTTTTCAGTAGAAACACATAATTTTTTTTATTTGGAAAAAATGCAGAAAACCCATTTAAAATAAATGTACATACATCGTAATTTTCTCGCTTCCGTTTCCTTTTTTTTTTCTGCCCTATATTTGCCATGGTACTCTTCACCCGCTTACGCTAGAAATGACAGGAACGAAGGTATCATTGGTTACAATAAAAAATAAATAAAAAAGACACAGGAGAGGTTCACTTACCATTTGTACTGGTTATCTTCAAATTTTTAGTTTTGCCACTTACATCCCTTTGCTTCTCATTACCTCATATATACTTTTGTGGTTAGCAAAAAATATTATTTTGCCTTGAAAGACCATTATTAAAACTAACCGAGTTATTTCTCTACCACCAAAACAACGGCTAACATGAATAAGTAAATAAGGGTGATACGAGTTAAGGTACTCACAAGAGTGCTCCGTATGACAAAATCATTTTAAAACAACACTTAAAACAAGGGTACTCTCAATCTGCATAAACTTTCGTACCAACTGACCAGTAAGCTGCTTTTGCGCATGCTTATAGATGAACCACGTTCTCCGGCATCTTGTACAATGAGGCGTAATACCCTAGTTTACCTTACATGCAATTTTTAGCTTAAAATACGTTCAATGACATTGATTACAGAAAAATAGTTTGTACCTATGATTTTACGAAGTGTGACTCACGTGGTATTTCCTGCTACAATGGAAGGAATGAAAATAGCTGCACCTCCCTACGGAGATGAAATATGGCAGTCGCTAGTTTCTTAAGTGTTGCCATACAGGTTATCTAAAATATGGCATATTTTTCTATACTGTTAGTATCTAAATTTTGGGGGAAATTCCCTTTGTCTCATTAAACACCGAATATCATTATACCCCTCTTTCCCCTAAACTTTATTTACAGCATTTTGCTTGAGTAAATCTTAGAATCAAACTGAAAATACTCAAAATTAATTTTAAAGTATTATCGGCGAAATTTAAAAATATTTCCGTTTCAACAAATACGTTTTCAATCATAAAATAAAACAGACAACAGAAAATAATAAATATTAATTCAATAAATGAAGGACTTGTGCATGTTTAGACATTCCGGAAAATGTAGCTAATAAAATTATTTTTGTTTTCATTTGATTTCGCCAACTCTTAAAAAACTTTATTTAAAAAATAATTATTTCAAATCTTATATATCATTTTTAACTTTACTCAAAGATATTTGAAATTCGCAACTCCAGAGCTCGAATACGCTACTTTGCGGAGATTTACAAAACTGCCGAAAAAACTAAAACATTGCGTTCCACGTGTTCATTTTGGGCAAAACAAACAGTTTGTTATGTGCATTTTTTTATTTGCGTAATTCATAATTTGGAATCGTCACCAGCAACAGCGTAACATCAAAAATATCTGATATAAACTGTGAGTACACATTTTATTTATCTTTTTCTGAGTGAATTTGAATAAATATCAGTTTTTTAATTCGATGAAAAAAAGCGAACTTAACAACATTGACTGGACACCATGCTGAAAAATTACTGCTTTTTATTAACCTAATTCCACATAAATGATTTAAATAACCTTGTTATTATAGCATCCAACTGAAATGGACAGTATGTAAATAAATTTTCTTGAAAATATTTATCGCAGAACAGATTGAAAAATTCAGAAAGAACGTTAAGAATTTGAACAATAAAAAATAAAAGCTTGGAACTTTTTTCGCTAAAATATCGCGCCTGTCATTATTGGTGGAAGAGTTTCGCCAAAAATCTGTTTATAGGGTTATGGTTTTAGTATTGTGTGAAAGAATAATGTATCTTGACAAGATTTCGCATATCAGTTAAATAATTTCCATGACGAATGAATTAAATGCATGATGATTTCTTTCGATATCCAATCATACAGTCATAGAAATATATTATCTAGAGTTAAATGTTACTTTTGGCAGTCTGTCACGTAAACGAACTATGTGACAAAAATGTCAACAAATCCCGGAAATGTCACAAAAATGCCAACAAATGCCGGAAATGTCACGAAACTGGACATAATATGTACTAATGTATAGAAAAAACAGTACAAAATGAAAATGCTGTTCGAAGCGAACCAAAAATTAATGAATACCGAATTCAACATCGTGAAAATGGCTGCTTCAGAACAACTTATTGTGTGTTCTGCATTAATTGTTTACTTTCAAAATACTTTTTGATTTCTCATCTCTTTCTACATGGGTCAGAATAACCAAAAGACTTTGAAAAATCTTTTCAAATGAATAAAGAACAAAAAATCATACATGCGAACTAAAATTTCTGTCATTTCCTAAGTTTAGAAGCAATTTATACATTACGGCGTGCGTTTGTTTTAGTTTTTTCATCCGCCATTAGACAGTGACTGCAGCGTCCCCTATAGTTTGTTGGAGTTGCGAATATAAATAGGTGAGTCGGATTAAATGTTTTAACTATGCATTTTTACATTAAGTTAACATATATGGCAACACCGTCAGAACTATTGCCACGTTTCCGGAAAAGCTGCAGCCATCTTTTTTGTCAACCGACTCTTCTGGCAAAACAACGTAAGTTTTACTCTTTTGAATTCCAGTCATAATTTTTATTGAAAATTCAATATCTATAAAGCTAAAACTTTCTTAGTTACGTGAATTTAATGTTTCTTATGTCATTATTAAATTTTGTGTGCAATTTTAAATCTTGACTTAAGGCAGGATTCAACTTTGAGATTTAGAAAAAAATCTGTTTTTTTTGAAAAGCATTTTTCAACAATAAATATATTCCAAACTGTTTTCTTAAAATTTAAAATCGTTTTAAGTGGTCTAACTACTTTTTTGACCCTCAAACGTAAATACCAGAGTATATACTACAGATCTGGAGTATATACCGTATATACTACAGATCTAACCTCTTACTTGGCTTAGTTCGCTCGAGCAGTTGATGATTTTTTTTCCTTTCATTAATATCCTTAATTTGTTTATCCCTAACTGTAGTTAAATCATTATTGTTCTGTATCTAACATTCATTTTTCGAAGGAAGTATCACATTTTTGGGATTTTTCTTTTTCAAAAACGTTGAACGCGTTTATCTCAAAACAATTTTTTTACAGCACTTGGTGCTGCTAAAACTTCCAAAATTACTAAACCAATTGTTAGGAAAATTTCACCACATGTTTCAGACACCGATAGCAACTGGCTGAAATAGGGTTATTTTTAAATGTTGCATTTTAACGATGTTTTTTTTTTTTTTTTTTTTTTTTTTTTTTTTTGCAAGAACCTGTGAAAAAACGTGCAATATTTTTTCTTCCTCTTTTTTGCACTGTTATTTTGTTATTTTTGAATGCACGCTAAAAAATCTAGTTCAGTCGGATGCTAGTAATATATTGAATTATAATACTCCAATTCTTTGTTTTAGATTGTCAATTTCAACACCAGCATATACTAACGACAAATCAAGGCGTTGCATTCAAATACGGTTCTTGTGTGTTAAAAGTGCATAGAATATATTTTAAAAGTGATTTTAAAAATATTTGCACGCTGTTTATCAAGACTAACAAACACTACAGCAATATATTTATTCATTATTTCATTAAAACTCAAAAAAAAAAAAAAAACTTTTTTTTTCAACGTCCTAAGTAGAATCCTGCCCTAAAAATACTGTTTTGGGGATTCAGTGGGATATGTTGATGTGGTTGTAGTGGGACAGTGTTATACTGTACATCCGTCAACATCGCCTACTATAAAGCAATTCCATAAAATACTGCAAAGTAAATACATTTTATACCGTCAAAACTAAAAAATAAAGCTTTAAATGTAGTGAATTTAATGAGGTATTTATTTATACTGTGTTTTCCATAGCATTTTTCTTACATCTAAATAGCCTATTTCTCTGCTGATACTATTAAATTTACTGCTCTTGAATGTTTCTTATGAAATGTACTCTAAATACCTTATTTTAAGTGATATCTCTAATCAAGTAATAATACTCTGAAACTACTGATACCCTTGGCTTGTGGAAGTTTAATAACAACAAACTATTTTAATTTTTTGAAAACTTCCAATGTTCTTCCAGGCAAAATAAATAAATAAATAAATAAAATAAAATTGTTATCCTTTACATTCTATAATTTCCATTTTTAAAAAAGAAACTTTTTAATGTTTAGTTGGATGTTACTTTATTATTGTCATTGCAACAAATACATATTTCAATGCATTTTTAGACTGTTTGGTTATTTCCAGCCGAGTAAAATTTTTGAAAAGTCAGACTGACATATTATAATACGAACAATATTATAGAAAAAAAAGTTTGCTTTCAAGCATCATGTAAGAAAAATAATTGTGTCATGGTTTGAGCCCATTGAAGTAAAATTATCTCCATTGTTTGTAGCACCGTTTCTAAACTATTAGATAAGCTTTACAGACTTGTGTTATTAAACTTATATGGGCTTATTAACTAACGTTTATTTTAACAGTAGAATGATGCTATTAACTTTCTTTGTCAGAAAATGGCAGACATTGAGTTTATATTTTGTAATGAGGGAACAGTGAGACACCATTAATTTGTTGCTCACAGCATCATGGCACTTTCATATAAAAGTAGAGAAATTATACATTGAATTGCATTTAATTACAACTATCCTGTTTATCCAAATAGTAATAAAATTTAGTTATAAGGCCCTACACCAACAAAACGAGCATGTTTGAATGGAACTATAACTTTTATTGCTACTCAATGTCACAAAAATATTTCCCTTTCGTACTTCTTATTCCATTTATATTATTTTTTTTTTTATTTCATTGCAATGTGATAAAATGTAATAAGATTTTTCCCCATTTCAGAATTTCAAAATGCCAAAAAAAAAGCCAGATAAGCTATTTTGGAGATTTTTTGGAGGGAACAGTGATACACCATTAATTTGTTGCTCACAGCTATCATGGCACTTTCATATTAAAACTGGAAAAATTATACATTGAATTGCATTTAATTACAACCATCCTGTTGATCCAAATAGCAATAAAATTTAGTTAGAAAGCCCCACACCAATAAAACGAGGATGCTCAAAAAGGATGTCACAAAAATATTTCCATTTCGTACTTATTCTATTTATATATATATATATATATATATATATATATATATATATATATATATATATATTGTTTCATTGCAATATGCATAATGCAATAAGATTTTTCCCCATTTTAACGTGCCAAAAAAAAGCCAGATAAGCTATTTTGAAGATTTTCTGAAACAGATAGGAAAGAAGCTGTTGCACAAGTAATAGACAAAGGCTACAGTGAAAGCATTCAATCCTTAACTAATATTACATCACAAGATGGCACTTTAGTTTATTTTACTAATAAATTTAAATCATTCTATCTCAGTCCCAAACAAATGCGTGGTAGATGTCACTACTGTGTTTCAAGACCACATGAAATTTACTTTGCCAAAGGCAATAGCTCATACCAAAACCAAACGACAACAGTAATTCATATTTTTCCCGGTAATTTTAGATTATTTCAAAGTTTACTAATTCAAAAACTATGTATCTCACTGTTCCCTCGTTTTTAAAAATAAGTAGTTTTTTCTAGATCAACTTTAATAATACCTATTACAGTGACAAATATTGTACCATTTGAAAGAATTTAGTTTCTATGTCTTTTAACGACAAAAAGTGAATTGAATTTTCGCGTCTTACTGTACCCACTCTTCCCCTACTATGCATGTAATTACCTGGATGTAATTATAATAATATGTTGTCATGATATAGCTGATTATATGTGTATACCTCAACCCTCCCTACCCTACAAGGGCTCCCGAGGGACTCCCATATGTAGGTCACTTTGTGATAGAAACAAGGGACCCTCGGGGTTGATGTACCCTGCAAAGGGGCATTTTAACAATTTTTCAAATATTACTTTATTTTTCAAGAAATTAATATGATAACAGTACATTTTGAAAAGAATTAAAACGAATGCGAAACTTAGCCAAAATAATGTCCTGCATTTTAAGTTTTTTTTTTTTGTAATTTTTTTTTTTGTAAAATGAAATGCATTATAATAAAACAAATGAAAATTATGCCAATGGGCCTCCTTCTGTCTAGAAAAAAATTTTGAGATAGGGGAATGTAGGGCAAAGGGAAATGGTTAAGATGACTGAGTTTTTTTTTAAATGAACAAATCGGAAGTTTTAATATTAACTAAATTCATACTGCATTGAATACTAGGAGGTCTCAATTAAAAACTAAAATGTTAAGAACAAGAACTGAATAATTTTATAGTAACAAAAATTATTTTTCACTTACAACAAAATATTACAGTAAGATTATCATTTTTTAAGAATTACCTGTGTTACTGAATGCTTTAATCTTCGGCGATATTTTCTTCATGACTGGAATAGACTACATATGGTACTATATAGTTAAAATAATACCAGATAGGTGGAGCTAAAAGCAGAGTAAATATCTTACAATTTTTGCCCCTTATTTCAATTTGCCCCATGTTCCCCTACATGTCAAATAATGGCGTTGCATTTAAGAAAGGTTTTTGGAATTTGAACATCTGCAAGGAACTTTAGCCTTAAATACAGCAGTTTTAAATGTAGCAGTCTAATCAGAAAGTTTACATTTTTTTAATGTTATTCATTTCGTTTTGTAACGGATTGATTTTTTTATGAACTGCTAGGTCTCTGATTAAAATGATCTAAAATTTCTTGAATGAAATGGAAAAAAAAAATGTAAGCAGAAAATCTTACCTGAATTTCACATTAAAATTCCCATCAAGGAAAGATATTTTGATAAAAAGTCACTTTTTTAAACGTAGCTAACTCCAAAAATAGATTTGTGCACTCTTAAAATTAATTTTGTAAAAAATCAAAGCTGAAGAAAAATTAATGGACGGTTTTGAAAACCAATGATAATTTTTTGATCAGTCTGCCATTACATTATTTCGGTCAGTAAATATTCCTCAAAATCTTAAATTTCACATCAAAAGTTTTCTGCATGCATTAACACAATAACAACGGTCCCCCCCCCCCAGAAGGTACTTTTTTTTCTTTCAAATATTGCCTATCTATAAAAGACATTTTAATTTTCCAAAAAAATTAATTATTTTAAGAGTGTACAAAATAAATAAAAAACAAAAATTCTAACCTGTAGTCTTCTGCTGATTGTCCGTTTGACTAATTATCGCTTACAATGCCAGATAGTGCGGCAAAACGGCAGGAACACTACAAACACAAAACGAAACAAAGGAAAAAAACAGTAACACAGGAGCGTTGAAGAAAGAAGATCTCTGACTTGCTCCGAAATAGTATCACTTCATGCCACAACCGATGGGACTGGAGATCACAGAGTATATGATTGCAAACTCCTTTTAGAGAAACTTAAAAAACACGACCAAACGGGTTGTGGGGGCGGGGGGAGCAGAGGGATAGAGGGAGGACATAATCGGTCCTACCTATGAGAGAGCTCAAGCTCAACGTGAATCATATAACCGAAAACGCAAGATTCCTCGAACTTAGGAACCTCCTCCGTCTCCCAAAAGTGACTTGACTGAACTTTTTATTGAGCATGTCGAAGGTTATACAGCTCTGCCTCCGTTTTATGTCCCCCCTCATTCGACAGGTTGTAGAGAGATGATTTAGGATTGCGCACATAAAATTTGGAGTTTCAAATGTCTACTCTGTGCGTCGGAACGGAAAAAGGAGGGTTGTTTGGACTGTCTTGTATCCTCCCGTCGGGCGTTCCTGGTTTCTGTAACCACAACCGTCACAGATACATTAACTGTCAAGAAATAAGAATTTTGTTGAAGGATGGAAATTTCATAGAGGAATAAATACCTTTAAAGAACACTTTCTCCCTATTTCCACAGATAGGATATAGTGTAAGAAAAATTCTTTTTCTAAAGATTAGAGCGGCATTGAGAGGATTGAGGGTCTCTGTTATGAATTAAACTGCATTTGGAATTGTCTATAAATCAAGGGCACCCATACAGGGGGCAAGGGGGGCTCGAGTCCCCCTCCCCTTAGAAATGAGAATTTTCTTGCTTTTAGTACTTTTTTCTTTGCAAAAATGTGAAAACATTTGTTCTCCAGCCATTAATGAATAAGTTATTAAAAATGTCAAATTTTAATGACTCTAGCTGTTCTGAAATCTGCTTCCCTGGGGAAAATATCCTGCTAAACCATGGTTAAAATATCTGAGTCCCAACTTACAATTTTGCATATAGGCGTCCATGCTATAAATGTTCGTATCTACTCGCATTTGTTCGTAAATGCTCGTGTTCTCAGCTGGCATGTCAGTAAAATTGCTCATTCTACGATTGCTGAAGTTCAGTCTTGAGTTTGATGAATTTTTTCGTTCAGGGTTTTTTTTTTAATTTCATTTACGAGTATATGTTTTTACTGTTTATAGTCTGGGGTAAGCAAGCGCTTCTAGATTGTTTCGACAAATCTGGAATTACACAATGGTCAACACAATGGGGTCCTTCCGAAATTTTAAAAGCATTTTTTTCTGAAAGAGCATACTCAAAAACAAAGGATCTGACCATTTTTAAACTAATTTGTCAAAGTTAAATATTTTTTAAAAAAATTTTAATCGATGCGCATCCTATTTCATTTTTTACTCTTCTGCACATGACATCACAAGTGATCAAATGCCATTCATTGATGCCATTAGCGGAGAGCGCAATATTTAATTCGCATCTTTACTCACATGTACTGGCATCGATATGGTTTATAGCAAACGTTGAGCGTAATATTTTATTTGCTTCTGAGTTATCATGAACTGGAAACGCGATCGACAGCAAGCGTCAGCATTCAGCGCGCCAGTGGAATACGCGCCGAAGTTCATCACTTGTGACGTCATAAAGACCATGCCTTATTTAAAAAATCGGACATTTTAAAAAATTAATTAAAAATTAAAAGTTTTGAAAATGAAAGATTTTCCTTGCTCCAAGTTTTTTTTTTTTTTGCTCATTCCATTAACTTGAGTGACTAAAAGTAGAATTTTTGACTGATGGAAATAACCTCATTACAAAGCTTGAAGAGTTTTGAATTATTTTCAGACATTCTTCATTGTTGTACGTGCAATACTTTTGGATTTATGGCGCTTCGAAAACGAGCAAATCATTTCTAGTAACTCTGTATTACGTGTGTGTCCTCGATTGAGATAATTTGTATTAGAAACTGAAAGCAAGGACTCTAGATAGTATTTGGGGAGAAATATGTTATTTATTCAGTCAATTTTAGGTTCTAAGTATTAAGTTTAACGCTTGGGGACAATAGTTGTTGGAATTGAAACTGTGCCATTACAATTTGTACGTGGGTAAAATAGATCTTAGGCATAAGACTTGGCTTAAGTTATATTATACTTTTGAATAAGCATTAATAGTTTCGCCTTTTCGGTCTAATAGGGGTGTAAAAACATTATAATAAGTTTTTTTAACACTATGTACTTAAATACTGCTTTCAGATGTGTAATACTGCATCATTAACATTCAGCTGACCGGTATACTCATCATCAAGCAGTCTTTTAGATTCCGTATCCTCATTTTAAAATCTAATATTTAAGTTCAACTTAGAACACACACACACACACACAAATAATTCAAAGGTTACTGGCAAAATTCAGAGTAGAAAAAATAATTACTGCAGATATGAAAAGAATATTAATACAACTCTTCCCTCCCTCTTTTTTGCTTTCTTTATGTTAGTATGTATTTCTTTTTATGACTAAACGTAAAGGTTTTTTACCACTTAATTTTTAGTAACAGTTTTCAGACGTATAACGCTGCATCAATTAATTTCAGCTGTCTGGTACAGTCATCATCACAATAGTAGATTTAGTTCCCTTATTTTCAAAACTAACATTAAAATTCAACCTAAAACAAGTAATTTATAAGTTGATAGTAAAACTCAGAGTAGAGAAAGTAATTATAGCAGATTTAGAAAATCAAACATAAAATATTTTTTATCCAGTCTCGTAGAAACCTACCACCATTTTTTGCACACCTTAAATTGATACCGTATTATTATTATTTTTTTTTATGGCTAAACGTAAAGGTTTTTTCCCACTTAGTTTTTAATCAATGCTTTCAGACTTATAATTCTATTTCAGTAGTTTGGTACAGTCATCATCAAATATATTTTAAAACACGTGTATAAGAAATAAATAAATACCTTATAATTATAAAACAAATAGAGTAGAGCTTCGAACCTTTTAGCAAGAGCCTCGTTAAACCGTAGTTGTCTTACTAAAATGTTATTGTATTTTTTATCCTTCTTTTTTTGAAGTGAAAACTTCTTTAGGACCGTTGAAAACTTTTGAGGTGGGGAGAAATCATCCATTTTGCGACACTGTCACCTCACCGACATTTGGAATACAAAGCGTATACTCGGCTTCTGTCTGCTAATTTATGTGCGTTGTTTTCGTTAGGATTACGAGCCTCGGTAGCGCAGTTGGCAGCGCGTCATTCTAATAATCCAATTCCTTAGTAAGCGTGAGTTCTCTCTTCCCCCGAGGCATTGCATTTCCTTTTCGGAAGTAAACACATGCTTAAGCTTATACAATATTTTGAAGTGAAAACTTCTATAGGCGCGTTAGGTATTTTTTGAGATTAGAAAAAGCAATGATTCTGATATCGGTGTTTGCGTTGCCACTCCGAAATGGACAGCTAATTGTAATGGTTGCTGTTTATATTTCACCGGCTAAGTCTATAAACGTAATACAAGAATTTTTGAATGAAAATTTATTTATTTTTTTCTAATGGCACTTTTGCATTACTTCAAAATTAAATTGGGAAGAGGTTTGATGATTTGCCAATGATTTCGAACAGGGATTTCAACATCAACTTCGCAGGTGATAAAAAAAACTCCCATTGATTGAATTTTTTATTAGATAATTTAATTTAATGATGACTAATGATTGCAATCTTAGCACAACAAGATATAAAACTACAATTGATACAGTCTTTACAAGATATTTAAATGGAATCGAATCAAAATTGTTCATTTCCCATTTTAGTTACTATAAACCTATAGTATCAGTTTTGGAATACAATGATAGCTAATAGTGATAATGATCTGAGATCAGAACAAAATAATGTTTTGTTTTGGAAAAATAAATAAAAATGGAATTTTTTGATTTAAACTAGATTTTTTTACACTTCTATTTGTGAAAATTGCAACACCAAGAAGGACTTACACTAGTGAGCTGAAAATTGCAGGAAATGTAAAGTAGGGCATGATACGAATTATATTTACATGATTAGAATTGCAGACCGGTGGCGCATGCGTATGCTGAGCAGCGCCCTCTGAACGGCGTTTCGAACGGAATATAAATAGACGGCTGTAGCGAGTCGTGTGTGATTATCGGTGATTATATGCTGGAATAAACGTTAACTGAATCTTTACTATGTCTTTTCGACGAAAGAAAGCGAAATTTGAGCAAATTTCGGAGTTTGAACGGGGCAGAATCGTCGGTCTTCGTGAAACTAGATCGTCTTATCGTGCAGTAGCCGCTCGTAAGCATTGTAATAGCAGCACAATCATGAATGTTTGGAAGCAGTGGACGGACGAGGGTATGACAGCTCGGAAATCCGGGAGTGGACCCCGAAATGTGACGTCAGCTCGCGATGACAGACACCTGGTGCGTATGGCGCTGACGAACCGTACAGCTTCTTCTAGATAAGGCAGCACAGTGATCAACAGCTACAGGTCATCGATTCGGAGACGTCTGCTGCAGCGTGGGCTGCGCGCAAGTATTCTTTTATACATGATTCCTCTCACGCAAAACCATCGTCGCCTGCGACTAAAATGGGCCAATGTGCATAGGAGCTGGCGTGCTGATTGGCAACAGGTCATCTTTTCTAACGAATCGCACTTCAATTTGTGGCACCATGATGGCTGAATTCGTGTCTGGCGCTATGCCGGTGAACGGCACATTCCGGAGTGCATTATCGAACGCCATATAGACGAACACCCGGAAATATGGTCTGGGGTGCCATAGCATATCGTGGACGATCACAATTGCTACGAATTGTGGGCACTTTAAACAGTACCCGACACATAAACGACGTTTTACAGCTCCAAGCTATTCCTTTCCTGCAAGGATTGCCAGGGGCTGTATTCCAGCAGGATAATGCCCGTCCACATGTCGCCAGGACTGTCAAATCCTACCTTGATTCGCAGCAGGTGCAGCTTCTTCCTTGACCTGCATATTCCCTGGATATGTCACCGATTGAACATGTGTGGGATTTCGTTAGGCGGCGTCTCGCTCATGATCCTCGTCGTGTTGCTTCGACAGACGAACTTTGGTTGCGCATACAAATAATATGGAATATTCTTCTGCAGGCAGATATTCAAACTTTGTTTCACTCCATACCGATTCGTGTAGCAGCTTTTATTGCGGCGCGTGGTGGCCACACAAAATACTAATTTTTATCTATTTTTATTGTTTGTTTGGGTTGAAAATGTAATCATTTATTTGTACCATTTACTACTCAACTGTGTATTAAATTTCATTCAACTATGATTCTTCCTTCATGGTGTTGCAATTTTCACAAACAGGAGTGTATTTAAATCTGATTTTTTTTATTTTTTAAAATGGCTTTAGAAACTTTCGAAATTGATTACTTTGTACTTTTAAATATAATTAAACTTAAAATCAATGTTTTAAAAATTTAAAATGAACTAAATTTCAAACAGCACGTCACCAAAACGTTTTCATATTATCAGGGCAAACAAATTGGCATTTGGCTTTTGCTAAATGTCGTTTCGCCCATAAGCTCACTTTTTGTTTTGGCGAAATGAACGCAGAATTTTATCTGGCATGCCTCAAAATTCGAATTTCTCCGCATGACTAATTAATATTAATTTCTAAGATAACATAAGATGAAATTTTTTTGTAGAGTGTTTAAAAAAAATAACCTTGAATTCCCAAGTTTCCGGTGCTGATCAAAACCGATTTTCGGTTTAAGAATTCGATTACTCATTTTTTCGTCCTATTACTACCGTTGGTCACGAGAGAAATTGAATATACCCGCCTTTAATAAGAAAAAAATGTATATATAGTCTGCTTAAAAGCAATTTTTGTCAATTCCCGCGCTCATGGTTCTTCAACTTTCTAAAGGCTACTTTCAGCTTTCTAGTGGACGAAGGGTTCTAAAATTTCAGTTCTGATTGCCTAAGAGTTAGACCTGTGCAAAATTATTGATCCTCAATTGGTTTAATATAGGGAAAAAAGCATATTTATAAGCGCTTTTCGGCGTCTAAAGAAGGTTAATACAGTAAATTGGTTGCGTGGAAATTTCAGTATGTGTATTGTTTATTATTTTAATGCATGGAATACTGAATAACACAAACTAAGAATTAATTTTCAAAATTTTCCTATATTTGCATCAATATTTACTTTATAAACGAACTGAAACACACCATACCAAGATGTATGCTGCCGTGTGCAGGTAAAGGGCAGTAACTGCAAGTTTTGCATTTTTATTTATTTATTTATTTATTTATTTATTTATTTTTGCATTTTTGTCATCTATTGTTCGTTATCTTTATTGTACAAGCTCGCTTATTTGGTTTCCGCTGAAAAAAAAGGCGCGGAAGAAACGCCAACATTTATCTATTGTTAGTATTGAATCCAATACGCATTTCTTCAAATATCTTGAAAACTCATTTTTGCATATACTGCCGTTTACCTGCACTCAGCAGTATGGTCTATTTCATTTCATTTTTTTTTTTATGCTCGGATTGTTGATAAACGTGAAATCTGGACTGCAGCTGATATTTTGAATTTATAAATTGTTAAGTTTTAATTTTTGAAACTACGATTAATTTTAAATGAAAATTAAACACACTCACACACACTCTCTCGCACGCGCACAAACACACCGAATTTATTTTGTAGTTTTAATTTTTCACTTCTTTCGGCAGTCCCATGACTGCTCCTCCCCCTTTTTTTGAGCGCACTTGCTTATTGCTTTCGCAAATTGCTTATTGCTTTGACTTGACTGTTTTGAATTCCTATGATTTTATTTTCCCCCCGCCTCCCTCTGCAGCACCACCATCGACCGGCCTCACGATGCTGCTCCTCTAGCGAGCTAAGTCTGCAGGTTGCCTTCGTATCCTACACACACACGCACGCATACACACACGCACGCATAAATACACACACACACACAAACACACACACACACTAATGCATGCACACAGACACAAACACACACGCCATACATACACACACACACACACACACGTGATTGCGAAAAACATAATTTGAATTCAAGATCTCAAAATTCATTTTTTTTTTTTTTTTTTTTCTTTTTTTTAAAAAACATGACAATGCTTTGTCGAGTTTGTTTTGCATCCCATTACCCACGATGCAGAATTTTTGTTGAAAACACAAAGAAGAAAAAACGACTGACTAAATTTTTGAGTCTTTTTCCTCCTTCTGATTTTCATTTGCGGGGGAGGGTGGGGGGGGGGGCGTAAGTTGCGCCTGTAGATACGATAAAAATGAAACCGACCGGTTGGCGTCTCATAATTATAGGCTTGTACTGACCGGTCTCTGTTCGGCGAAAAATGATTACAAATTCTTACTGGGATGTGGATGAAAAAATGGGGGGAGGGATAGCACTCTGGTGGCTGAAAAATGCAAGGTTTGAGAACAAATGACAGAAGAACGTTACTGCTTATTCTCCACCTACATTATCCAAGCTTTCTAGTTTCAAGAAATCAAATCATTAAAATGACCTTATTTCATTCTTTTTCAAGAAGCGACGACGGCTTTTCTTGGAATCCTAAAAAGTAAAAGGAGGTGAAGGGAAATGGCTTCTTATTCAGAGGCTCATCAACTTTGAACGTAGCTACTGCGTAACTATTGAAGCTGCAGCAAAAATAAAAGCGCCTTTTCAAAAGTAATTTTATGTTGTACGATTTAGTAACCGTTGGTTTTGCTAGCAAGCTTTTGAGATATAATAGAAAAACTGAAAAAAAAAATATTAATTTGAATTTTGACATCTGGAATTCAAATTATGTTTTTCGCAATCACAAGTGTGTGTATGTAGGCGTTTGTGTTTGTGTGTGGGGGTATGTGTATGTGTGTGTAGGCATGTGTGTTTGTGTGTGTGAGTGTGGGTAGTTGTGTGTATGTGTGTTTGTGTGGGTAGTTGTGTGTATGTGTAGGTGTCTGTATGTATGCGTGTGTGTATGTGTTTGTGTGTGTAGGTGTATGTGTGTGTGTTTGTGTGTGTGTATGTGCAGGTGTCTGTATGTATGCATGTGTGTATGTGTTTGTGTGTGTAGGTTATTGTGTGTGTGTGTGTGTGTGTGTGTGTGTAGGTGTATATGTAAAGGTAGACAAGTAAGTGACGCAACCTAGAGACGGTTTTCGCTAGAGGAGCAGCATCGTGAGGCGGCCGGCTGATGGTGGTGCAGGCAGAGGGAGGCGGGGGGGAAATAAAATCATGACATCAAAACAGTCAAATAAGAACAATAAGCAATCGTGATTGCTCAAAAAAAATAATAATAAGAAGAAGAAAGAATAAGAAAACAGCATACCTAAAATCAAGTTGGATGTTTCCCGGGCGTCACCTGGAAATTCCTAGGTGTTCTGAGGGGAGGGCGAAACAAACAATAATGCAGCTTTCAGTTTCGACTATAGTATTTTAATGCGTTTGAAATTACTGTTACTGAAATTTGCGTTACTTTTACTAGATTTATTACCCCATCACTTGTTAATTGGCCTTTTTACAAGCTTGACAAATTTTCGCGAGCATATATCTTTGTCTGTTAGCAGCGATATTTTTTTAAAATAATACTTGACGTGTAGGAGCCGAGGGAATAATACTGACATCTGGGTTCCCCAATCCACATATTCTACCAATAAAGCTCTCTTATATGTTCTTTTCCGCGAGGCTGCCAAGGGCCAAAACGAACCCATGTCTGTTTCATCGCCCGGCCCTCCTCCCGCAACTTTACCCTCTGCAGTTCATAATTGTTTCAATTCTGAGAGAGGCCTCTTTCCCCGACTAGACTCATACACCCTCTCGGCGGCCCTTCTTTCTGTACTCTTGTGAGGTCGGGACTCGGATTCTTCTTCTCTTCAGGGCAGGTAGTGATATTTTTCTTAATAATACGTGATGTTTAAGAGCCGGGGGAATAATACTGACATCAGGGTCCCCCAATCCACATTTTCTGCCGAAAAATCCCTCTTAGCTGCCCTTTTCCGCGGGGCTGCCAAGGACCAACGCTGACCCATGTCTGTTTCATCACTTCGCCCTCCTCCCACAACCTTACCCTCTGTGGTCTAAATTGTTTCAATTCCGAGAGAGACCTCTTTCCGACTAGACTCATACACCCTCTCGTCATCCCTTCTTTCTGTACCCTCGTGAGGTCGGGACTCAGATTCGACCTCTCTTCGAGGCAGGCGACCAGGTAGTGTGACCGAACGGGCCAAAGGATCGTAAAGGAGTGTGAAGGATCGGGAGGACGAAGAGATGTTTGGGGTGCGGAGGCATTATGATGCTTGCACAACGTTTGTATTTCGTGGATAAAATTTGGGTCCCCTTCTCTTCACTTACGTTGGAAAGAAAGCAGTGTAAACTTTTGGACCTGCAGAACCAGTCAAAACCATTCAAACTAAGTTTGATTTATGGAACATTTTGATAAAAGAGAATAAAAATGAAGCTCAAAAATTTCAGAGCCCCTTCCGACTCCTGGTCTCTTGCTGGGTCTTGCGGTACGTAGTTAAGCCACTGCTTTTGGAACAGTTGAGGTAAATAAGAACATGGGTTTGATAGAAACTAATTGTATTACCATTCTTTTGGTAATTTTTTAAACTTAGTTAATTGTGAGTGAAAATTCGGAGGCATGAAGAAGCTATTTTAAGAACTCTGCTTGAGTTTCTAAAACACTGTCAGGCATGATTACTGTTTGAAAATGTCTCTGAAAAAAGGCAGTTTACCTAAATTCAGGTATCTTACCTTTTTATATCCACTAGATCTACGCTATGAAAGAAAAAAAAAATCAGAAACGTTCTTTTGAAAATAATGGACTGCTAGTACTTATTTCTGCTAGAAACATAACCAGCAAAAAGCAGAAAAGATTCTCCTTAAAAGTCAGTAACCTTCCTGAAATTCAACCCGAATCTTCCGGTAGAACTTGGAAACTTTCCCAATAAAAGCCAGTCACTTTTCTGGAAAAAAATGAGGATTTTTCCAATGAAACAATATAGGCAAATAATAGCTTGTCACCTTCTTGATTTACCAGGAAGGTTCCTCGATCATATTGGAAAATATGGCCAAAATAAAGGAAAAATTGCAAGCAAATAACGAACAGTTTTATTGCTTGAATTTCTTGCAAAGCTACAGTATCCAGAGGCGGCATTTTACCATCAATTGGGGCTCAATAGAACAGGGAGGGTCGTAATAGACCTATAGTGAAACACCTACTAAAGAAAATGAGAATATCCTTACACTTGTAGCAAAAAATCAAAGCCTGTGTTCATGCAACTTGTAGCAATTTAGGAAAATTTTCTGAAATATACTTGTTTTTCACAGGAAACTGGTGGAAACACGTGAATTGCTCGAATGCTACTTTCAAAAAATCTTTAACACATCGGAACTTTCTTACAGTGTACAAAGGTGCACTAGCTGGTTTTATTTGTAAGATGAAAAGATACTGAAGCATTTAGTTACGAATTTCATTTTCTCCTCCATGTTTGATGAGCAATTTTAGTGTTTTCGTTTGCCTCCCACACACAGTACTGTGGGGTAAGAGGAAACATCTAAATTTCGGTTTATCAGCCTGTCTTTTTGGAAATCAAATAATTTAATGTTAATTACTTTTACTCTTTTGCGCATTTCATACTAATTTAGTGCATAACTTACTTATTTGCGTGAATTTTCTTTAAAAATGAAATCGGATTAGATTTAGCTGACTCAGCGAGTGGCACGCGACCTACAGACACCAGATGCAGAATTGTTGCCGTAGAACCTTCAAAACCAATGAACTGTTTTTTTTTATTCATTACAGTTATCTACATATATCACCCTTATGAGGAGGAAATCAGATTCCAATTACAGCCCATTCTCTGTTGTGAAGGAAATTTCACTAAAGTAAACGGATATTAAGACAAGTTTTTCCCACCTAATTATTCTCAGATCGAACAGTCAGGTAGTAGACACAAAAAGTTCAATTAATTCAAAAGAAAGGGAAAAGTTTAAACCTAAAAGTTTGAAACTTCGTTTCCGTTCGCACACCTTGTAGAATAAAGAAAATACCTATACATTGCTTATTATGAGTGAAGTAAGCGGTTTTTCGAAATATGTGTAAAAATGTGTTAGAAATAAACAAATATCTTACTTTCTTACTACTAGTGAAACTATAAGTCAATATAAGATCCCAAACTTGAAGGTGGATTTACTTCAAACAAATTTTGTGGGAAAGAGCTCTTGATGACCAACTCCCGACTCCGACTCCTAAAATTTTAGGACAGTCGACTACTAATCCAACTCCTGCATCTGAAAATTAGTCGGACTCCGACGACTCCACGACTCCGGCTCTGATTCTGTAGCTTTGGTAAAGATTTTCACACGAAGGGGAAATGATTGACTTCGATTCTTGGAAATTTAAAGCCTTCAACTCCGACTCAAATAAGTCCGACTCCCACTCCGCAAACATTGACAGAGTTGTGAACTTTAAATTAAAAACTTTCGGCTCCCGAATCTGATTTTTTTACCCCAAAATGAGATTGACTCCGATTCCGATTCAGCAGCCATGGTTTTTAAATAAAAAATTGTTTTGAAATAATTATTGTTGATATGATTTTTTTTATTTTCAGGCAAAATTTTTAATCTATGCATCCAGTGTTTGGCAGAGAAATTCTGAGTCCTTTAGACTTCTACATAAAGACATGCGCAGACGATGGTTTTTTTTTCTTTTCTTTTCTTTTTTTTTTTTTTTTTTTTTTTTTTTTGACAATGAAAATTATTTCTTTAAGCTGACATTTTGTTGTTTTTTTCTTTTGAAAGTATACATTTATTATTGTTTTAAAATTATTTTTTAGCAACAGGGGAAAAATAAACGATTTCTCTTTTTCTATTTTTGGACATAATGTTATCATTTTAATGAGCTTGCATTTTTTTTTTTTGAAAAGAATTCAATTTTTTTATTTTATTTTTTTTAATGGAAAGAATATTAGCTGCTTTGTTTAAAAGGTGCAACTACATTATTTTTTTACGCATCTGTTTTTTCAGATGAGCGAGGAATACATCAAGGTTAATATAAATTTCAGGTTAAAATGTTAAAAAAGTAACGTTTGAAATAATTTGCGATTTTAGCAAATTTGAGAATATCGATCAGATACTAGAAAGTCGATATTGGTATACGGGAAAGTAGGCTTGTTTAGTCCTCGACGGAACTTCTTGTTATTATTAAAAAACAGAAATCAGTGTCTTACAAATCGTACAATATTTGTCCATATAATAGGTATTATAAAAGTAGATCTTGAAACAATTACGAATTAAAACAAATGAGAAAAAAATGCAACTTTGTCTCACTTTTTCCCCTCATAGTTGGCAACAGTGAGACACATATTTGTTGAGTTAGTAAACAATAAAAGAATCTAAAATTACTTGGAAAAAGATGAGTGATTGTTGACGTTTGGTTTGGGTATGAGCATATTGCCATTGCTAAAGTAAATTTCATGTCGTCATGACACACAGTTATGACCTCTACCGCGTATTTTTTTGGGATTGAGATAGAATGATTTGATGACTCTGGATAGGTAAAAATGACCTAAAGTGCCATCTTTTAATATATTATTAGATAAGGATGGAATGCTTTAACTGTAGCTTTTGTCTTTCACTAGTACAGCAGCTTCATACCTCTCTGTTCCAGAAAATCTCCGAAATAACTTATTTAACTTCCTTATTTCTAAGAATGTTGAAATTTTGAAATGTGGAAAAATATTATTATATTTAGCATATTACAATGAAAGGATAAAAAAAAAACCAATTCAAATAGAATAAGTGCGAAGTGGAAATATTTATGAGATATTATAAAGCCATAATTACATTCAAGAATCCGTATTTTGTTGGTTAAGTCCTTTTAAACCTTTTTTTACAGTTATTTGCATCAACAGGCAAGTTGTAATCAATTTAATTCAATAAATGATTTCTCCACTTTTAATATAAAATGCCTTGGGAGCAGTGAACAACGAATTAATGGTGTTCCACTGTTCCCTCATTGTAGAATATAAACTTCATAGCTGCCATTCTCTGACAAAGAAAATGAACACTGTCATTCTACTGCTAAAATGAACGTTAGTATACATATCGTCGGCATCATGCTAAACTAACGAATGTGAAAAATCTCAAACCGCGTTTTTCAAATTCGATGGCTTGACGTAGCACTCAAAAAGTGCTACCTACTGGTTTTAACCACTTCAAACGATAAGATACATTTAAAATTATCTATAAAAATTAAAACACTGAAAATAACTAAACGCGTCGGGTGGAGAAAAAATATTGTTTTGGTTCTCCTGAAAAGAGCCAATTTTCATATTCGTTAGCTTAGCATAGTGCCGACGATATCGGCGAATGTAAAACTAATAACACCAGTACTGTAAAGTTAATCTAACAGTTTAGAAACAGTGCAACAAACAATGGCGATATTTTACTTCGATTGGCTCAAACAATGATGACAGAGTTATTTTCCTTATGTGATATTTGAAGGCAACCTATTTAAAGGCATCTATAATATTGTTGACAGTACGTCCAGATTTTTCAAAACTTTGACTAGGCTGGAAATATCCAAACAGAAAATAAATTGCCGTTGTCTCACTGTTCTCCTTGTGTCACTGTACCCACTCCTCCCCTACAATTAAATTACTGTTGGACCTCGATAAACCAAACTGATCTTGACCGGCGATCCTTCGGTTAATCGTGAATTGTGAATAAAAGTGAGCATTTGAAAATGGCTGTAAAGAAAACTCAGAACCGGACTGAAGCATGTACACTAGGGTGCCCCCCCTCCAAAAAAGAAAAACGAAAGTCGATTTTTCTAGTCGCATACTTATTTATATTTTACGCTCTTATATTTTTCCTCTTAGCTGAAAATAATTCTAAAAAAAGTTTCATATAATTTGAACAACGGCAATCCGTGCCGACTTACGACTAAAAACGTGAACCAGCACTGCATTGGGCCGAATTAAAAAAAAATTAATTTGAAAAATTAATTTGAATTTTGACATCTTGAATTCAAATTATGTTTTTCGCAATCACGAGTGTGTGTATGTAGGCATGCGTGTTTGTGTGTGTGTGGGGGGGGGGTATGTGTATGGGTGTGGGGGGGTATGTGTATGGGTGTGTGGGGGGAATGTGTATGTGTGTGTAGGCATATGTGTTTGTGCCTGTGTGCAGGCAGGAATGTGTGGGTAGTTGTGTGTATGTGTGTGTATGTCGGCATATGTGTTTGTGTCTGTGTGCAGGCATGAATGTGTGGGTAGGTGTCTGTATGTGTGTGTATGTATGCGTGTGTTTGTGTGTGTATGTGTTTGTGTCTGTGTGCAGGCATGAATGTGTGGGTAGTTGTGTGTATGTGTGTGTATGTATGCGTGTGTGTTTGTGTGTATGTGTTTGTGTGTGTATGTGTATGTGTTTGTGTGTGTAGGTGTATGTGTGTATAGGTGTATGTGTGTATGTGTTTGTGTGTATGTGCGCGTGTGTGTGTGTGTGTAGTTGTGTATGTGTGTATGTGTTTGTGTGTATGTGCGCGTGTGTGTGTGTGTGTAGTTGTGTATGTATGCGCGTGTGTGTAGGACATGGATGCGACCTGGAGACGGCTTTCGCTATAGGAGCAGCATCGTGAGGAGCCCGCTTGTCCACGCTGATGGTGCAGAGGGTGGCGGTGGGAAAAATCAAAGGAACGTCAAAAACAGTCAAATGAAAGCAATTAGCAATCGTGATTGCTCAAAAAAAAATCGGAAGTTCGAAATTTCGTGGTAACAAAACGTTGCCTCTATATCCCCACATATACCACAAAAATATTTGTCCAAATTGAAAGATATTTAGATGTCAGCAGGAGGCGTCAAATTTATTTCTTCAAAAAACATTTTTATATTTATCTTTTAAAAAATTACATATACATTTAAATAAAATATCAAGTTCAAAAATTTTTAGGGAACACATTTTCAAATCAACATTTGCAAATGAAGAATAATAAAATGATATGGGTCATTCTCCAGAAAATGAAACGTCCAACCTTTGAACGCAAATATTTTTCAAATTAGAAAACTTTTTTTCCCCCTTTTTTTTCTTTTTTTTTCGTTTTTACATGAAAGTGTTATCTACTAAAAGTAACCATAAAGAATGGCCCAACTATGTTCCAATTATTTTACTATTAAATAAAAAAAATAAAAAAAAATGCCTTAGTCATAGAAATAAAAAAAAAAGAAAAAAACTTTTAACATTTAAAAATCGAGACCAATTTACTATCAAAGTAGTAATTTTGTTAAGTGGTGCCAATAATCAGCTATTTTAATGATTAGTGGAAATATAATATTAAGCTGTCTTAATTAAAGTACGACTTAATTAGTAGTTTCAAAAGTATGTTAAAAAATAGTATTTAGTAAATTTGAGGATATACTGGCAATTTATTATTTTGGTAGAATGCTTATTATTGATGTATTCCTCCTCCGTCATTTATTTTCACCTCATAAATAATGACATTGATAAATTCTGTCACAGAGGTAAGATTCACGGAGGTGAGGAATTTTCCATTAATATATGTCTAATAGATACATTTTTCAGGGAAATTTTTTGTTCTTCGTTGCTACAATCTGCACTTGTTAAGCATATGAAAACATTTTCATTTTTTTTTTTTTTTTACATTAATTTACATCCCTGAAATTCAAGTTCACGGAGGTGAGAAGTCAGAATAACCATACTATGTTTTTGGAGCAATATCTATGTTTTTGTTTTTTGACAAAAATCTCACAACTTTAACTATGGCTGAAAATAAACAAGCAGGCTCCCTTGTATCATGGAAAATAAAATTTGATATCATTAATGTCTCGTGTTAACGAGGAATGGCATTTTGTGTTTAGGTAGCAGGGGTAAGTATTTATTGTGTGACATGAATTCTTGTCCTACTAAAACGAGCTAAAACACAACATTAAGAAATTAAATATACTTAAACAATTAGTATTTAAGACACTTGTGAAAGGTATAATCAATAAATAAGTATATATTTTTAATTAAACAAGTTATTAAGCAACATAAACAACCACACAACGTGTGTGACATGCCATGGAGGTGAGAATTCACATGTTGTGAACCAAAAATATACTAAAATAAAAATTATTGTTAAAAAATTGGTGGCAGGTTTAAATAGATATATTTTGGATGAAATTATAAATCATTGTTAAATGAATTGTTCCTTAAAATTTTTACTGTAAAAGGCGTGAGACAGACCCATATGTTTAAAGTGAGTATTTTAACTTAAACTTCAAAAAAAAAAAAAAATCCATATTTTAAATATTATTATTATGTGAGAGACTTAAATACTACAACAGAGCAAAAATATCTATCTAACGCTAATTACCGTATTTACTAATTATATTTTTCAGCTTGATAACTTCTTAAAATTTACCTTACAATAAATATATATATATATAGGGAGAGAAAACAATAAATTTTTTTTGAAGAAAACTAGATTAGAGGCCTCCTGCTAGGCACCTAAATATTTTTTTAATTTTGATAAATATTTTTTGGTACTTGTGGGGCTGTTGAGGCAACGTTTAATCAACATGAAATTTCAAACTTCCATTTTTTTTTTAGTTCGGTCTAGCATACAATGCTGGTTCACACTTTTAGGTGTAAGTCCGCACGGATTGCCGCTGTTCAAATTATATGTAACATTTTTCACAATAGTTTTGACCTAAAAGGAAAAATATAAATGGTGTGCGACGTGATCGACGATCTTTTTTTTTTTTTTTTGGACTCCCTAATGTACACTTTTACAAAATAGCTACTAAAGCTGATTTTTTTTAGCTATACTACCGTCATTATAACGAATAGATTTTTTAAAATAAATATTATACCGGCAGAAAAAGGAACTTATATTTAAAAAGTTTATATACTCGGATATTAAACTTTAATAGTTATTGTAATACTAGCTTTATTGCCCAGCGTTGCACGGTCTTACTCAAAATGAAATTTGTGTCAAGTGACGCATGATCAGCAATTATGCAAAAAAAAAAAAAAAAAAATAAGTGTACAATTTGCAGTCAATGTGTAGAAATGAGAAATTGTATGACAAAAAATTCAAATTTACGCCTCGTTGTATATTTTTAAAATTTCAAAACTTCAGTCATCTGAATAAATTAACCTTCATCAAGTGCGATCTTTCTGCGTTGTCAACAGCATGTATTAAGTAAGTTCGGAAAATTTCAGAAAAATATTTCAAAACCTAAACTAAAATAATTCAAAAATTAACGTACATCGAGTTATCTGAATTTTTCGAACTATTGTGTTCCATAAAAGCTATTTAATCTGGTAAAAAGCGCAGACGATATTTAAAAAGTAAACATGAAAACTAAACCCATTTTTCTTTTTGAATACATAAAAAAGTTCACTCATTTTTCCAGTAACAACTTTAATTATACGAAACAAACCCCATCAAACCTTTATAACCTTCATTTTTTTTAATTGAATTATTCATGCTTGTTGTCGATTACTTTTCTTCTTGAAAATATTATTTGCTTCGAATTCAAAATTCAACCTAATTTAATTTCAATTCCGAGACCAGAAGCCGCAGTCGATACTTTAAAAATGAAGATAATACTATTTTAGAATGTGAAATCAACTTAAACTGAAGAATTACGGGATGTTCCAGTTATCCCTCGAACCTCGGGTTAAATTTGACTTGTGCAGCTTATTAAGGGCTTTAACATGCTGTAAAAATCAAACATATGTGACCTTTTTTTTTTTTAAATGATTTTCAGTAAATGTACTATTTCCTTTTAAAATAAAAACAAATAATGTAATACTTTTTTTCTAAACGAAAGGAACCCTATGTTCATCCGAACACCCCTGACAACGTGCATACAAAATTTCATGATGGTTGGTTTAAGTAGTTAAGGCTTGAATAGGTAACAAACAAACAAACAAATAAAGTAGCTTTCGCATTTACAGTATTAGTAGGGATTAACAATGCAGTTAACTAAATGCTTTGTTCTTTAATAATATGCAATAATACGTAGTAATAATACGTACTACAGTATTAACTAGTTTAAAATAGTTTCTAGATAAAACAATAATTTACTTTTAATTTGATCGCTTGCAAATGAAACAGCATTTCAAAAACTAGAATAATTTATACTATTCCAAAAATTTTCTGGTGATGTAAGGAAGAAAACAGGAGACAAAAGTGCATTGATAATTCTGGCTTGCAGTACTAATTACTGGCTTTGGAGACCATGAAGTGATATTGTCCACTTTCGAAGAAAGTAACAGTAGTAATTAATCTAATAAATAAAAATATCATGTCACGGTGTTTGAACTCCTCCGAAAAGGCTCGACCGATTTTTATGAAATTTTTTATGTGTATTTGGTACGTATGAGAACAGGACATAAAGTATATTTCATACCGCTAGTAATCAAGGTGTCCCTATCCAGAACGTTTTTGTGAAAATCATTGTTAAAACCATTGTTGAAATTGATTATAAAAACTATTGTTGGAAATGATTTTGAAAACCATTGTTGAAAATCACTGTTAAAGCCTCGCTTAAATTAATTACAAACATTTCATTTGCAGACAAACAGAAGATGGCAACAAAAAAAATTAAATCATTGAGGGTTTACCGACATTTTGCCGGAGCGTTGTGTCATTTTGATGTTCGAAACGAATATTGATTTTCTTTATTTCATTTTCATATTTTAGGTTAAACAATATATCGCTTTTTTACTTTAGATTTAACTGATAAGATATCAAATAATGAGTTTATTCGTTAAGTTAATGAAATGTATTGCATTGAAAAAATGAATCGTAAGGTTTCTTTCTTTCTTTTTTTTTTTTTTTGTTTTTGTTTGTTTTTATCGGTGATCATCGTCTACAGCGCTCCATTCCTCTTTCTATCAAATATCTTATCCCCACAAACAAAAAATACATTCATTATTTTGTAATTAACAACTAAAATTTTCACGAGAGAATATTTCTATGGCAGAACAACGTTTTCCGGGTCAGCAAGTGGTAAACAAAAATCCCCTTGGTTTAAAGAGGTTCCGGTTAAAAGAATTACGCGTGGTTGAAGTTTTCAGTATTGTAATTTTCACATTTTCATATTTGCCGTTGAGAAATTTCTTCTCATTTTGCAAAGTATAATTTCATTTTATTACACATACCGTTTCAGTCCAGTTTTATTAACATAAAGTTCAACTTGCATTTAAATTATTTTGAAATTCCAGTTACAAAAGCAAAGTAAACTTTACTTACCCCTTAAAAAACCTTCAATGTGTTAAATCCAATTTTATCTCCCAATTTTTAGTCAAAGTTTAGTGCACAGAGGTGACATGAAACTTCTCTCCCAGCAACAAGAATTCAACAGACACAACAAGGTATACCAGACATCAATAAGACACACTTGAGAGCAAATTAAACTTTACTTACCCCTTAAAAAACCTTCAAGGGGTTAAATCCAATTTCATCTCCCAATTTTTAGTCAAAGTTTAATTTAGTCAGAGGTGACATGAAACTCCTCTCCCAGCAACAAGAATTCAACAGACACAACAAAACATCCCATGCATCAGCAAGACACACTTGAGAGCAAGACTTGACCACTTCAGTTGCTACACTGATCCTTTCTCCTGCGCGAGCTGGATACAAAATGCAGAATCGTTGGCGAGCAAAAACCTGTCCTTTGCTGACGACTCGAATTCGCAAAAAGAAAAAAAAAGTGATATTCGAAAATTCTCCGAAGAAACTAGAGGTTTTTGTTTTCTGTTTCGGGAAATAATTGTCTGTGAGACGTGGAACTTTTTTCTTGGCATTTTTTTTTATAGAGGAGGGTGGGGCGCAGTGAGACGTGGGGTAGAGTGAAACAAAATTAGTGTTAGGATTTTTTAATTTCAATCGGTAAATGATGCGAAGAATCCATGAATCTGCAACAAATGGTCGGGTGGATTATGGGATATGAAGTTGTTGCTTATGTTTACAATCAAATAAACAACTAATTGTTTTTGTTTCTATTATCGCACAGTTAAAAATATCATAACGTACTGCAGTGGAAAAATAAAGGGCAAAATCTGCAGAAATGAATTTTTGAAATATGTGAAGTAACGCGTTTCGGATTCAATACTAACAATAGAGAAATGTCTGGATTTGAGGTTTTTTTTTTTTCGTGCTTTATTTTCAGCAGAAACCAAATAAGCAAGCTTGTACGAAAAGCTAAAGATCAGTGCTGCCGTGGGCTGGTAAACGGCAGTATCTGCAGAAATAAGTTTTCGAGATGTTTGAAGAAATGAGTGTTGGATTCAATACTAACAATAGAGAACTGTTGGACTTAGACTTTTTTTTTGTACAAGTTTTTCAGCGGAAACCAAATAAGTAAGCATGTAAGAGAGGGTGGGGCACAGTGAGACGTGGGGTACACGGTACAGTGAGACAAGGCTATTTTTTAAATTTTTTAATTATAATCTCTGAATGATACTAGGTACCGATGAATCTGCAGCAATCGACCTTCTTGGATATGAAGTTATTGCTTGTGTTTGCAATTAAATGATCGTTATTTTTCAGCTTTCAGACAAGCAATGTTTTTTTTTATTGACTCAGACATGCATCGATTTATAATATTTTTTTATGAATAAAAATTAGCCATTTGATTACTTTCATTGTTCTACTTATGAAACTAATTATCATTCAAAACATTTAGGATAGGCTTTAAATGAATTCCTTAAAATATCGAATAAGAAGAAAAACGCAGTAGTTGGGGTAGGGTGAGACTGTCTCGTGTCCCATATTGAATCCCAATTCGGAAAGAATGTTTTTTATTTTTTTATTTATTATGATTAAGAGTTTTGAACTTGCTGTTTATTTACTTAACATGTATTTTTGCCTCATAAAAAAATGCGAATTTAACCACGTAAAGCGAAAATAGGGATATTTTAAGACGATTCCATGAGAAATTCATTTGTAATTTTAAGATTCCAGTTGGCATTTCAGATAAAGTAGATCATAAAAATCTGTAAATTATAGGTAAAACTGATCAAAAAAGAACTGCAAAAGAGCTTTCTTGCTCCAGTGTAGCAGTGAGTGTTTTTTTAGGTTCTTAGAGTTTCAGAGGATATCCCAAAACCGGAAAGAAACGAGCTGATGTGTGCTTCACATGACATCCTTTTTCTCCAATTTAATGTCATTTTCCTATTATTGGTAATTTTAACGTGGTTCAATTGTATACTCTCTAAATATCATCAACAGTGGCCAAATTGAAACCAGATTAAAAAAAAAAAAAATCCGCCAAATTTGTCCCCAAGTTTAAGACAAAACTTGGCGACCAAAAGACTGGCGATATATTGCCAAGTCTCCGCCAAATTGTAACACCACTTGAGTTTACATCGAAATTAACAATGATTTCCTCCCAAAAAGGGGCAAAAGAGTCCCTTAAAAACACCCGAATGCAACCAAAAGAGGAGATGCACAGATAGACCCCACTAGGATTCTACGTACCAAATTTCAACTTTCTAGGACATACCGTTCTTGAGTTATGTGAAATACATACGCACATATGTATATACGCACATACATACATACGTACATACAGACGTCACGAGATAACTCATTGTAACTAACTCGGGAATCGTCAAAATGGATATATCGCGTGTCTATACATTCTTAGGCACTCATAAACGTGTGGTCGAGTCGAAAAAAAAACTCAACATTCATTCGGGGGCGAAAAAAATTTCACTCAAAATTCGGCCTTAAATTCCATTTTGCTCACCCCCGAACTAATGTTGAGTTTTTTTTAACCCGACCACACGCGAGTAAGTGCCTAAGAACGTATAAACACCCGAAATATCCATTTTGACATTCCCCGAGTAAAGTACAACGACTTTTCTCGTGACGTCCGTGTGTACGTATGTATGTATGTGCGTATGTGCGTATGAATGTCGCATAACTCAAGAACGGTATGTCCTAAAAAGTTGAAATTTGGTACGTAGACTCCTAGTGGGGTCTAGTTGTGCACCTCCCCTTTTGGATGCATTCGGGTGTTTGTTTCTAAAGGGATCTTTTGCCCCTTTTTGGGGGGAAATCATTGTTAATTTCGATGTAAACTCAAATGGTGTTATAATTTGGCGGACACTTGGCGATATATCGCCAGTCTTTTGGTCGCCAAGTTTTCTCGCTAACTTGGCGACAAATTTGACGATTTTTTTCTTTTAAATCTGGTTTCAATTTGGCCATTGTTGGAGATATTTAGAAAGTAAACTATTGAACCACATTAAAATTGCCAATAATGGGGAAATGACATTAAATTGGAGTAAAAGGAAGTCATGTGATGCACACATCAGCTCGTTTTTTATATTATCTCAAAAACTTTAAATAGTAATGAATTTTTGTCTCAAAAGTTTGAATACTTTAGCTGCTTTACAAATCCACCTTAAAAATTTTCTTATAGAATCAAAGTTTCCGAACTTCTTGAATTTTATATTTTTCGTCTCACTGTGAAACTCCCTCTCCTACTGATTTACTGATTTTGTGGCAGTTTTGTTAGGGAGATTCAAGACAAAATGCAAGAACAAAAACATTTCAGTTTATAGGTTGACATACCTAGCGCTTGAAGTTACCTATTTGCGACCAAAACCCAAAAAGATATTCGAGTTCAAAATTTTAAGGAACCCTTACAGAAGAGATTGGAACTTATTTCTGTTGAAATTGTATAAATGCAAATGTTATGCTAGGATACGTAAAAACACACTACACAAGCTCACATATTTTAGAAAACTTACTCTATACACTAGAGTGGATCGAAAAAAACGAAATTTAGAATCTTAGTTTGGAATACCTGCCAAAAGTTGTGC
Organism: Uloborus diversus; assembly: GCF_026930045.1. Lineage (NCBI taxonomy): Eukaryota > Metazoa > Arthropoda > Arachnida > Araneae > Uloboridae > Uloborus > Uloborus diversus. Next base: position 95,676,711 of record NC_072733.1, read on the forward strand.
ATGTGTAAGTACAATACACATGTAAAATATTATCAAGTTTGAGCATCTCTTTGAGGGTCCTACCAAGACTTGAATTTCTCCAAAAATAGTAAAAAAAGATCAATTTTCCAAAATTTTTATGAAAATACTAGTGTTTAAAATTTTTGTTCTAATACGGTTAAAATGCTTCTTTTGAACACTCTTTTCATGTATCTTCAAAATTATTTACAGTCTTTGCAGCATTAAGTTCACACATAAGCCATAAAGTTTCGCGAAATTAACCAAAAACTGCCATTTTTAAAGACTTTTTGCACATTGCAATATTTCTTCTTTTAAAGTCCCTTTTTTCTGGCAAAGCCTCTGCATAATGCAGTTTTAAGCTGAAGTGAAGTTAAACTTTATTACATTAACAGCCCAGCAACCACTAAAAAGAGGTGACTGCATTTTGAGTTCCATTCTACCTTTCCCATCTGTCGAACCACATGTATTAAGTATAAATGTATTATTCATTTCACATTAGAAGTAAACTATCAAAATGATTTAGTTACATTAATTAAAAAAACATAAAGAGAAAGGCACTGTGTAAGAAGAATGTATATTTACTCACACACACAGTCGCTCTAACATATAAGCATTAAATATTTCACAAAATGAGGGACTTGAAAAGTATCAGAGTCAAAGCAACAAAAATAGTCAGTTCATCACACCCATTCATGAAAACTCTTTGAAATCTTGTTTTGATTAAAGGAGCTTCTGTCACCTTCTTAACATAGCGTTCCACCACCAGAGTGTGACACGGGAACTAAAACGAACGCAAAATCGGCGTTGGTGTTTTCAATCGATTGTTGAAAACTTTCATTAGATATGTCAACTAAAATAGGGGGTGGCAGTTATTGCACATTCTTGCCGATTGATAACTTCAAAGTAGTCTGATGGATTAAAGTTAATCTTTGGATAATAGAATTATCTTATTTCTTTATGAACAGAAGCCACTAGTCTGGCCTTCAAAATTCTTCGCAAGGCGAGTTCTCTGATGTGCTTTCGTTCATCAGTGATCATTGTTAATAGAGAATATTCTCCGGGTGGCAAAAATAGGCATTTTGTTGAATGACAGGATCAATATTTTTTTTCAGATTTTCACTTAGGTAACGACATGTTGTAATAACACTGATGAGGTTGCAAAGCTTTGTTTCATTTCGAGAAGAAGAAAAAATTGCAACGGCTATACTCCCGCCAACAGAGCCATCAACATCTTTTGGTGTTGATGTCACTTCAAAAGTCAAACAAATGAGGGTTTCTCTGGCAACTCTATCAAGAGTGTGTGACCAGTGCGGCATTTCTGATAGATGTACTGCAGCAATTGCTTCAGCAACGTTACAAGATTTTGGTACTGTGTCAAATAAAGATTGCTTTAAAGTCATTGATAGGAATAAAGTTCGAAAACAGAGGAAGAAAGTGCGTGGCTCTCTCTAAAATCTACAAACTAGAAATGAAAGGGTTTGAAAAGTATATTTTTCAATAGCCGAAAAGACAAAACTATGACAAAAGAAATGGTTGATGACAGAAACCATAGAAGAACCATAAGCGAGGAATCCATGGTGGAAAAACTCAATCCTTATATATTATTTCTGTAGCCTGTTTTTGGTTTCTACGCCAAATTTCCCTCAATTCTTGGTCGATTTCTTTGATTTACGGCTTATTTTATAGCTTATGGTGCTGGCTACTGACGAAAAATAGACCCAAGGTCTGAAAATTGTTTCTTTTAGCCGAAAAACCTGTTTTAAAGAACCAGAATAAGGTTTTCGGTCAAACTTATAACTTTAATTTGCGCTATGACCGACAGAGCTGAGTAGCTTGATCGGCAGAGCGTTGTCTTCGTAACCAGGAGATTACGTGTTCGGGCCCACGTCCGAGCAATCTGCAACATAAAAATTAGAGGAATATCGCGCATTACATGAACACTGAATTAAATGAAAAACAACTATGTGGGAATGGATTAAATGAGAAGGAAATGCTCCTTGCTGATATGAAAACATTCAGTGATTTTGTGCTAAATGACTTCGAAATTGCACGTGTGTTTTTTTTTTTTTTTTTTTTTTATTGAAGCTTTGGCTCTGGAAAGAAAATTAAAGCATAATGTAAGCGAAAATATAAGTAACAGGTTTAAGATTTCAGACTAAAATAGAATTGTTTTTTGTTCAGAAAAAAAATAATAAATCGTGTATTGAAATATATATTCTTCTAATGAGTTTTTGACTCTTTGTACAAATAAATAAAATACTACCTCAATTTGAAGGGTAAAATATATATTTTTTCTTCTTTTTGCTAAAAAAACAAATAGCTTATCACATTTTTACTACATTCGAATGCATAGTTCAATTTATTTTGTATTTTAACCGTGGTGTTAAATGATGAACACGTGCTGCCAACTAAGTTATAACGGTTTAAGCAGCCTGCGATATCAAATTGTAAAAATTTTCAAAAATAAAAACATTTTTCTTCAATATCTTATCTTATATATTAATCCCCCCTCATTTTAAAACTTATCAGGCTGGCCAGTGACGAAAAAAAGACTTACGGTCGAAAATTCAAGTTTTCGAAATCGCCTCTTGCTGTTTCAAAACCTTGATGCTGCCTGTAGTTCTTATGCATTTTTTAAAGCAAAGTTCTAATGCAGTTTTCTATTTTTTACGTCGCTTTCGGCAAAAAAAAAAAAAAAAAATAGCCTGTGTGTGTGTTCATATTTTAATAAAGCTTAACAGCACTGGACTTAGTTGTTCGGTTTAATTGATAAGTTTTTTTCGGTAGAGCGTTCGGCTATAAACTATCTGAACTTCGGGCAAGCTTGGGCTGTCTGACATAATATCAAATTTATATTAGTATTACGCATTACATGTGCTCATAACATACACACCTAATAAAATAAATGCAGTGGGAATGCTACTTGGTGTTTCGACTCCTTTATGCAGGCTACAGTTATCATTCGGATAAGTTGATTGTTAATCGAACTGTGTTCTTTGACTACATCCAGACCACTCAACATAATGTAAGCATAAAAAAGTATTAGATTTACCTAAAGAAATCCTTTTTGTGCAGAAAAACATTTTTATTGTATGCTAAAATGTAGATGTTTCTAATAGCAGTGTTCGACCTTTTGCACAAATGAAAAAATACTACGCCCGATTAAAACTACGAGTTTCACTCAGTAAACCTTTAATTTTTTATTCGCGCGAATACGATATAAAGCATTAAAAGTATTATCAACTTCATTAGCAAGAAATTATTTTCTACTCCTCTGCTTTCTGCTGAAAAAAAAAATGCATTTTGTCTACGTTCGAAAAATTACGCTTAAGAACGGACTCAGTTCAACTGGTTTTGGATTTGAATTTTAAGTGTTCGATTAAAAGAGAAACATGTGAGGGCATTTAAGCCGTAACGGTTAAAGCAACCTTCTATGTGAAATAGTTCAATATTCAAAGATAAAAACACTTATTTTCAATCAAATTTATTACTTCTCTAGAATGTTTGTTTCAATCGCTACGTGAGATCTTCGTCATTCTTTAATCAAATTCCATGCTTTGCGAATAATTTTAAATCGTATCATGCTGGTTAATGACAAAACACAGATGCATGATCTTATTATTATTATTATTATTATTATTTTGGCAAAAAGCTTTTTTGCTGATTTTTACTACGCATTCCTTCAATGAATAGCTTTCGAAAAGGAAGGCGCAATTGCTAGGTTTGTTGGGGTGTCGGGCTGTTAGTCAGAATGGCGCCAATTCGAATACGTGCCAATAAATATCTCTTTAATGTTTCTTTTTTTCCCGTCAGATGCTGACATGTGCAGGACTGTATTTGCCCCAACCTGTTTTTTCACATGCACAATTATTGCTTTTTCACGAGTCACCACTCAGCCACACTTTTAATGACATTTATGTTTGCATTGAAAATATGTACGATTAAAAGGGGAGCTATGATCAAATTATCACAACGTTGTATTTAACGAGGTTTTGTTACTGATGGCTTTAAATTACATGCCTTCTCTTCTGCGCTTACTTTTTTTTCGGTTCTTCGTCATAATGTTCTTCCTTTGAAATTCTTAAAGAGCGAAATGCCTTATGAAACGATTTGAAGCACAGTGCGGAGTTCCGCACGGGTCGACTAGTTCTATTTATTTGGGTCATGTGACGCCAACTTCTAGAACGGGAAAACACGCCGTGACGGCAATGGGATTTTCGCACTAAAAATTTCTTTAAGCCTTAAGGAACTTCTAGCTGTGATGACACGGCCACGAATACTAGGAAAAAGAACTGAAATTGCGGCCATACAGAATGAAATTGGACATCCTGTCCAATGGTAAATCTGCGAACTGCATGCAAACAGCTTTTGCGTCACCTGTTCGCATTCCTTGATGGTTAAACTGCTGATCAATGTGCCATTATCAGGATTAATAGGTAAATTGCTAGAAAGGTGCGACAATTTACCACATGTCAGTTTGAAGCAATTACGCTCCTGCTGGGGTTGTTATTGTAATAAAGTAAATTTCATTTCCATTTAAAGGCCATGTCACACGTAGCGAAATTCGTTCAACCTGATGATCAACTTCGGTTCGACTCAACCGCGAGAGCGAATTCCGACCGGAAAATCTTCGTGTGCTATGCTTTCCGAGGTTGAACGTATTCCATTCAACTTTTTATCTTCTCGTCAAAAAAGTTGGATCAACCTCAACTTTCAGCCAATCAGGAGGAAGCAATCCTTTGACCTGTTACGTCAAAATACAACATGGCCGCCTGTAACAACATCAACAGCGTGTGCATGGAATGGAATAAACTGCTAGAATAACTTCAGGTGAGTTATTATTACTATATTTTCGTCAAAAACAAATATAAAACGTAATATTTCATAAACCTCCACCTTATTATAGTGTTAAAAGGTCAATTTCTAGTTCAAAGTCGTCGTACGAATTTCCTTGCCAAATTCGCCAATCTCGTATGGAATATATATATATATATATATATATATATATATATATATATATATATATATATATATATATATATATTATATATATATATATATATATATATATATATATATATATATATATATATATATATATATATATATATATATATATATATATATACATTGTGAGTTTGATTGAATCTGCCATACAAAACAAAATAAAGTCATACTCATAACATAAAAGTATTTGGCAGAATAGTTTCGACTGAATGCAGAAAATCAGTTAATCATTCTTTCTTCATTCGTCTCTTCTTCAGACGAGGCTCCTGATGCGCATACATTGTCAGGGGAGGACTGATAATTCAATCACGTAGCACAAATCATTTTTAAGTTACGAATATAATTACTGGGGTTTCGGCAGAGTACTATTATCCGGCAGCATTTAATTATTACTACAAACTGTACGTATAGTACTGTCTTACTTTTTGTCTCTCTCTCCTAATGATCATTGATTGTGTGTGCATCGTAACAATGTTTTACATAGAATAATTCAGCTTTAAAAAAAAAAAAATACTATAAAAATTCACTGCTGTATGAAATAAATGGTTTAAAGCAGTTTTGGAGGTGTTAACAAATGTCTAAAATAATTAGGTACGTTCATAAAAAATACGTATAAATACCCTTTTCCACAATGCGAAATTTCGACTTACGCGTGCGGTCTTGGAACGCATCCCTCGCGTAAGTCGAGACTCGACTGTACTTCAACCATGTATCGCGATTTTTCGCTATCGGTAAAGTAGTTTTAAGTACCTACAATGCTAGCAAAAAAAAAAAAAAAAAAAAAAAAAAAATAAATAAATAAATAAAAATCGGCCAGATTGTGGCCGAATATTTGGTGTTTGGGCAAATCACTAGGGAGCATGCCGAGTAAAATCATGACAAGAAATCATGACTAAACTTTAAGAATATTTGACAGCATGCAAGACAAACACAATAATAAAACTTGAAGTTAAAATATTGAAAATTAGATGAAATATGAACGTTTGAAGCAATTAATTTTTCACTGTGCATGCGCGAAAGATAGCAAATTATAACGTTTGTAATCCAAAACTTAGATATATTCCACAACTCATGAAAAAATTCCATCTCAGTATCTTTAAATTTTAAAACGTTATCAGCAATCTAATGAGCCGAATTTCTATAATTTTTGGATAGGCGACGAATGGTAAGGGGTCGTTTGCAAGCTGGGAACACTTTCGTTATCGTTGCAGAGTGATTCATGATAAGAACGGATTGTTTGCGAACGATCCCTCACGATTCGTCCTCTAACCAAGACTTTATTCAAATTCGGCTCATTAGATCGCTAATAACTTTTTACGTTTTAAAGATATCAAGGTGGAATTTTTCCACCATTCCAAAAAAAGAAAAAAAAAAAAGCACAGATTTCGTACGAAACTAGCAGTAAATAAAACGGGAAACAATCCCGCAAAAGTAAAACAGCGTCTCTCCTGTGATTGGCAGTCACATTCCCTCCTCGAATCGGACAGCCGTCAAAACCCAGCATCGCCAGAACTAGTCCAGTAGAAATTGCGTTTGGGGTCAAACAAATTGCAACAGAAATGATTCTTGTGGGAAATGGTAGGTAACATGCACGTAATGAACATATTAAAAATATGCATCCGTACTGTTGGGACAAATAGGTTTTTTGGCCGTCATTTTGAAAAATCACAGAAAAATTTTTAAATTAAAAAAATCATTTGCGGGATCAAATGACAGAAAATTTCCAGCTAAAAAGGAACAAAGTATAAGATATTAAAAAAGAAATAAACATATTGAAACTATTCTCCCGTTCTATCGCGAAAAATGATATTTTTTAGCCCCCAATCTTGAAAAGTCACGAAAAAAATTTAAAAAAAAATCATGTGTGGTATCAAATGAAAGGTCTTCATTGGCAAAATCGTTAGATACCTTGAATGAAAAGAACGATCTGCATGAGAGTACTTCCTACTTTCTTGGTGGTGGCTCATTGGTTCATCAGTTACCCTGATCCACGTCTAAAATGTTTGGAGATATGAAAGTCAACACGAAGCATATGAAAGCAAAAGATTTGGAAAAGGGATTTTAGTATTCAATGGGTGTAAGAAACCAAATATAAAAGCATTTGATGAAAATTCACCTATAATTATTTCGATTTTTTTTTTTTTTTTCAAATTCTGTAAACAAACAACGTTTTGTCAGCATACTGGCGAGTTGTTTTCAAAGGAGAGGTCATTCTGTAATTCAAGCGGAAGGTGACGCAGACACGGTGATAGGGAAAGAAGCTGTAAAAATTGCCCGGGAAAAACACGTGACGGTAGCTGCGGATGATACAGACATTTTAATCCTTTTACTTATATCATTCTTCTAAGAATATTTTAATACATCACCCCCGAGGGTCCCCTGTTCCTGTCTGTAGAGACTCACTAGATGAATATTTTCATACAGATTGCCACACAATCTGATAAAGTTCGTGACATTCAAGACATTCAGAAATCTATTGGTGGAAAGCCTTGTTATGCTTTCTGAAAATACCATAAAGAATATACAGTAATAATATTTCAACTATTATATTAATTAAAACTTAATCCAACATCGGTATCCAAATTAACCAACTATTAATACAACTTAATAATAATATCTATTACACAAGTACACTGCAAATAATCAAACACTTTTTGAACACTATTTGCACACGTACACTTGTCTCCTTTTTGAGAACACTATTTTTGTAATAGTAATTAGAACCGTTTTGTGAACACATTTCATAATACTTTTTAAACACGTACACTTGTCCACTTTTTTAGAACACTTTTTCCGGTCAGTTTTCAAAACACTTCTAGAAACACTGTTCGGAACATGTATATCCTTTTTAGCACACTTTTTAGACATTTCATGAATAGTGTAAAAGAATGGTTTTTAATCACTTGCACTAAACATTTTGTGGCACACGTTTTAGTACAGTTTTTAGGATATGTTTCGGAACAATTACCGATCACTAATATCCTCCCGGAATTTGTGCTACCCAAGTATAAAAGAAGCTTATGAAAAAAAAAAAATCTCACTAAATTCATTTTTGTTGAGACTGCAGGCTTGTTGATGTGTTTAGGCTTTTAGTGAAGATAATTATTAATCTGCATTATTAGTATGAAAATTTAAAATCTAACCAATTAAATAGTTTACAGCAAAATGACAAACGAGCAAAAAAAAGTAGCAGGAAATTTTAGTACAAAATCATATTTACTACAGAAATGACAACTAAATTTGAAATATAAATTTCCATAAGTAAGTTTTCAAAGCCAATCAATAATGTAAAAAGTAAACAAAAATGTGACAAAAAAAATGGTTATATAAATTAATTTAAAAAAAAATTCCTCAAGAACAAAAACTTTTTTATTACTGTCTATAAATCTAATCTGTTTACGTTCCTACTACTTCCTTACGTGCTACACCTTACGTGCTACTCAGTGGTCTACTGCTCGGTTTATGATCAATGACCATTAAAGAAAGTAGTGTTCTTTTATACCATTAAAATGCAATGACATTTTTTAATAACTAATCATTTCTGTAAAACTTCACTGCAAAGATGAAGTTACCAATTAGTTAGTATTTAGGTTTTCTTCCTTGTGAAAAGTACAGGCATAAATGCATTAAATTAAAAAAAAAAAATCATTTGAATTAGGCCCAAAAATTCCATTTAACTCATTCCTAAACGTATGTTTAGTGTTTTTGACCTGTCTGCAAGTGCAAATGAATGTACGGTTAATCGAAATGCCCATTTTTGATAATTACTGAATTCATTATCACGAGTTTTCTCGTGAGTCAGTAAGGACGTATGTATCAGAGGTGAATTTGTAATTGTTCCAGTACCAGAAACGCTAATGATAAATAATTGAATAACGATTTTTGGCCAGTTTTGTGTGGAAGCGGAATTATTATTATTTATTTATTTATTTATTTTTTTTTTGAAAAGTAACGGCGTTCCAGTAAGACCAAGCACGAATTCCCCCCTGGTTTTAATGTATCTCGCATAACTGAAAAACTGTATGCCGTAATAAGTTAAAATTTTGCATGTAGACTGAGCGGAGTCTGGTTGTGCATCTCCGTTTTTTGTGTGCACAGAAGTTCCAAAAGAAGCGTTTACACTTTTTCTTTTTTTGAGCCAAATCGGTGTACTTTTCAATGATGACTAAGAAGCATATTTTTCTTGATTATGTTCGATTCGATCGATTTCTATCTACCAGTCACGTAGCGAGACATTTTACTCTGGGTGGAGTAAAGGAAATTTCTGGCTTCAATTTTAGTTGATAGAATTCGTTCGAATCAAATTATCAATTATGTTAGGTTGAATGTGCCCCTGAAATAATGTTATGAATGGACGCCCACTTGGTGAAAAATTGAGCGACAAATATTTCACTAGGTGCTGTTTCTAAATTGTTATTTCAGTATGATTTTTTGGAGAAATTACTTCTGGAATAAAATTTTGTGAAATTCCGATTATTAGGTTGATCAAAAGTTATTAAACGTAACTTGCTTTTTTTTTTAAATGGCACATTCAATTCGATTGTGCTCAATTCGATGGAATGCTATCTACCAGTAGCGTAGTGAGAAATTTCAACTGGATGAGGCTATGCAAATTTTTGGCTGTGCTATTGATAGATACAATCTTATTCAATTGGATCGGAATATGTTTGAGTTGAATGGGCCACTTCAACTTAAAAAGTTTCAGTTGTACTTGAATTTTTTCAATAGTGCGATTTTTTTTGAATAAAAACACGATTTCACAGAAATTCTTTTTTAAACTCGCTTAATTATACTTTGAAATACAGAGTGCTGTTTAAAAATTTAAATTGTCTCAAGGAAGAAATAAGTTTCCTGATGCAGCTAAAAATTAAAACACGTATTTAATTTACATTTTAAACTGAGGCACTTAGAACCTCTGAACTCCTATTTTGCAGTTTACTAAACACATCTTGTCGTAAAACAAAATGTTTTTAAAATTAACCTAATTAACTAAAAAACACATTTTAAAATTTACATCACATTGCTGAAAGTAGTATTGCGGAATCCTCATCGTCTTCGGGCAAAAGTTTAATTAATTGAGTGTTGGTCAACTTTGACTTATTTTGTTTCAGTCGAACGTTTAATTAAATTTAGTGTGATAGGTTCATTGTTTCAAAGCTTTTCAAAATACGAAAAAATGAATTTCAGTTTTAAATGTCTAGAAATTTAAATACAAATGACGTCTGAAAAAGTCTTACATAACTCGAGCTTGAACAGAAGTATTTTCATTTCTTTTCAATAAAAGGAAATCTTGAAACGCATCTGCCGAAATCGTTTACAGTTTTACTACTTAACAGTCATTTAACTCCATATTTTTTAAATTAATTTTTTTGACACATGTACAGATTTAAAATTTACATCACATTGCTGGACAGTTGTATTGCAGAATCCTCGTTTTTACATACAAGTCGATTCTATTGTAAGATTCCATAAAAATTTTAATTTATTAAAGCTATTTTTTACATTTATAAACTTCATCAGTTGAACACAAATAATATATGTACCCTTTAACACTAAATTCTCTTGGATAATATTTTTCTAGAATTAGCCCCCCTCCCCCTTCCTCTTTTCCCTTTTATCATTAAATGTTGCTGAAATGTTTTTAAGATATCAGGTTTTTTTTTTTTAATTTACTGTGAGATTCTCCGAGTCTCCTTCCTCTAACTCTTCAAGTTCAGCTTAAAACTATACTTTTAAATTAAATTTTGAAACATTGAGGTTGGATATCCCCTTAAGTCCCCTAAAAATGTGCTTAATTCTTCATCTCTGAATCGTTTTCGGAGGGGATCATTCATGGAAACTCTTATCCTTATAGTTTACTAAAGACCAATCTAAAATTGCAATTTTAAAACTCCATTTTAATTCATTTTTCTAGACTCCCCCCCCCCTTCATTTTCTCACCTTTATATCACCCAAACACAGCTTAAACGTTATTTTCATAACATCAGCTTCAACAAATATCTCGGGAAGGTAATCCTACACCTTTGCCCGAACATTAAAAATATGGCCTAAAATTGCGTTATTAAAGCTAAAATTAGAATTTTTGTAATCAAAAGCCCTGAAAATTCCGAGTATTCCAGTCTTTGGCCCCCTGAGCCTCTCTTTTATAGTGTTAAATAGTTTGCATGAAATATATGTATAATATTGAAATATTTCTTTAATATCTGCAACATAGTGAACTTTTTACTTATCCAAAAATTACACGTTTTTCGTCAAAATTTTCATCATATGTTATTTAAATTTAGTTCAAATTGTACATTTTTCTTATATAGGACATGGTCATTTTTCAAACTGTAAATTTTTTTTATTAACATGTCGAACAACAAATTGAAAAATTGATTTAAAAAAGGCAAAAAAAAGTCAGAATTATCTTCTAAACCAGGGGGTTTAAACATTTTGTTTTCCAGTCCTATTTTTGAACAATTCCAGGCCCGATATATGTACACACAAACATTTATACAAGCCTATATAAGCTTTAGTAGTTTCAGAAATCAACATAGTTGATATAACTTTTTCATATATTTCGAGCTCAGAGTAGAAATTCAAACATTTTTTTTTCTTTACAATGCATTTGTGTCAAATTTAAATTATGAGACTCAAATTTCATAAATTTATAAAGTGTAACAAATAACAATAAAGGTTAGTGATCCTTGTTCCAAGCATAATCGATGGTCAAACATCTAGATCACAATTGTATTATTTTTAAATTTAGTTATTTAGATTCTTTTACAACTTAAACATTATGATGAGTAAAAGTTTATTTAAAACAAAATATGAATGCTCAGAGATGTACAAGTGCTTAATGTACAAATGCTAACGCATAATGTACACAAAATATGGAGCTCAACGATCTGCGAGTGCTAAGTCAATTTTCAAATGATTAAGCATAATGTAATGAATAGTAATGGAAATAAGTAACTTGCATTAAATTATTCCAAACCAGACCAAAACAGTTACAGATGAAAAATCTGAAATCGACATCAATGTTTACTAATACTTTCTGCGTAGCTTCACAGAATTTGGCGACACGTGATGAAATACGTCACAATTTCGTAGAACAAAGTTGTTTCAATTAAGTTTATGAGTCAGGGTATTAAAAAAAATGTAACAAAATGTACAGTAAAAATATCATCATTTAATTTAATAGTGTATACATACAGTATATAGTACAACCAACCAATCTTCATCTAGCCATTCTCATTGCAGCTAAGAAAGCAATGATTTTAAAAGTGTGCCCAAATGTGACCAAACATGTTTCCAAATGTATTGACGCGAGGTTCAGTATCCAGAACACATTCGGAACACTTTCCTTCTGACGGAGCTTATTCAGAACACTTCATAGCGCACATTCACATATTAGGATCACTTTTTCTGAAACAAAGTGTTCCAAATTGTGCAGGTTTATTTGCAGTGTATCCTTTGTTTTTAAGATTTGACTCTTAAGACTGTTGATCATGCCATTTCGGATCATCGAAAGATGTTACTTTGGACTATTTGGTTGAAATCGGTTGTAAGATTATTGTGTCACTATATGTAGGTAACATCGACACAGGCCACTTAAGCGTGCTTCGCTATAAGCAATACCTTAGCAAAAGGACTTCACCTAAAAAAGAATTTGGCATAGCTTGTTTGCCCCCAACGCAAGATGCATCGAAATATCATCTATATCGAGTACATTTTCAGGGCATTATTTGGAAAAACCGTGATATATATATATATATATATATATATATATATATATATATATATATATATATATATATATATATATATATATATATATATGTATGTGTAGCGGCGGAAAAAACTGCATCACTTCCGGGAGAGTGGAAAAGTGTCCAACAATGTTTTTTTTTTCTGTATGTTTTATGCAATGATGCTATTTATTCGATAAAATACAGTTTTACGTTAAATTTCAATAAAATTTAGGTGCGATTAATAAATTATTTACTCTTAAATATTTTTAAAAATGGAAAAGGGAGACAAATACAATATTAAAAAAAAAAAAAAAAAAAACGCGGAACAAACAATGGATGCAGAAATTCTTTAATGTGAATTAATAATGTGACAGTCATATTATTTGAAGTGCATACATTCATTAGATCCTTCACCAGCAGCATAGGCAATAGTTCCAAATAGAAGACACAGTGACTTTTGCTTATCTGCCTCTCCTAGGGAGCAACAGAAAACGACATACATCCAAGAAGGCATCCTGCACCAGCAGCATAGGCAATGGTTCCAAATGGAAGACGCAGTGACTGTCGCTTATCCACCTCTCCTAGGGAGCAACAGAAAACAGATAATAAGTGAAAGTGATGTATAAGTGAAATGTGCATTTCTAAGTTTTAAAAAGCAGCGTAATTTGCCATGAGAGCATGAATAAGAATTTTTCTAAAAATTGCGTTTCGGTGTTTCTGATAGCTTGGTAGTTACTGCGATTATTTAAAAAAAAATTCATAAATAACTCAGGGTAGTCTGAACAGCAAATGAGCACCTAAAGTAGAGCTTCATTTTCAGAAAGTAATAATTTCGTTAAAAACTGTAGCATTTAGTATGTAACGATAAAAACTTGTATTGATATTTGAAATTATTTTTTAACGACAGAACATTTCACACATACAGTTAACAAAAAGGCTTCGGTCGTTTTCTTTCACGAATTATTTTACTGCACTTACTTTCTCCAATTCACCCAAGAAAAACATTTGAACCCTTTTTAATAAGAAAAAATAATAAAACTGGCATTCATTTGAATTTTGACGAGTTGATATTAAACTATGTCTTTCGCAATCACGAATTGCAATGGGACAATACTCGTGGTATTTCTTATTCCTACAAACTGAATAAAATGGAAATGAAGAAAAAATTCGCACCCGTCATATGTGTAACTCAGAGCCAGAACAACATAAATCGCATAATCACGATTTTACGGAAAAGTTGTCATTATTCGGCAAAATTTAGAGTTCCATTCAGCAAATTGAGAAATTCCACACTAACTATAATTTGAGTTCGGTGCGCCCTTAATTCATATTGTTTCATTCACCCTTTACATTTTGAACTCTGGGGTTAATGGAAACAATAAGCTTGCACCTATCGTTTTGAAAAATTACATTTGTATGTAAGATTTTTTTTTTTTTTTTTTTTTTTTGCGTGCACGTTTAACATTATTTTACCGCTTTTTTTTTTTTTTTTTTTTTGAAAAATGATTTTGGATTACAATTGGAGGGTTTGGTAGGTCGCGTGCGACACACGGATTGCAGATTGAAAATCGTTACATCTGAACTTCTTAAGCTTCTAAAATAATTGTGTTCACGACCCCCAGAGTTGGGGGGGGGAGGAGTAAATGGAAACACGCTGAAGTAAATGAAAACAGGTCTTCATTTGCTATCAAACAACAGCACTGCTGCTAGCTATTTTGATTTAGCTATGATGAAACAAACAAGTATGTACAGTTATTAGAAAAAACAATTGACGTAAGTTGTTCATTTCTTTTGGAAAAGCGAACATAAACAACTTCGGTAAAGATTTATTCCTTGCACAAGCATCACAGAAGTGTGCTGACATTTTTTTTGCAAAATTCAGATCCGTCTACTGCTGATCTCCCTAATTTAATTTCAAAGAGGATTCCAAAAATTAATGCCGTTTACCCGAAAGTATGCTTTTATTTACATTTCAGAGTTACTTTTTCAGCAAATATTTTGGGAAACGTCGTTTCGGTTGATTCGAATTTTGTAAAGGGTTCGTTGGTCCCGAATTTCTCTGGCCAGATCCCTGTTTTTACCTTTCTTTTGTTGATATAGGGGAGAGTGGCTCAAAGCGGATAAGTTTTATAAGAACGCTCGAAAATCGTAGTTTTTGGATTTTTATCGCAACAATTTCCGTTTTATTTCTTAGCAAGGTTCATGAACTTCAAAATTTAAAGTGATTTTTGTATTATTTCAGATCTAACATTTATTTATTATCAAACTTCGCAAACATCTGAAAACCAGGGAGCCCAAAACGGGTAAGCTTACCTAATTGTGGTTTGGTACATTTGACAATCAAATATGAAGTTATAAATGATTAAAATAGTTAACTAGATACCTGTCGTTATATAAAAAAATATAAAATAGTTGTACTTATCCAATTTAAAGTCAGCCCATTTATTTATAAAACATAAAGAAATAACTGATTAAATTAAGAGACTAATTGATTGCCATCCTAAAAAATAACTTTTTAAAGTTATACTTATCCTACTAAAATAGAAAATCTACACTGGTGTGCAAAAATTAAGGACGAGACGGTTTTCTCAATATAACTTTGTACAAAAGCTTTCCAAATCAACACATTTAATACCGTAAGATCCCCAATACGTAAGGACATGTGTAATGTAAGCAACACTTACTAAAAGAGAAATCAGAGGGATAAAAAGAAGCTTTATTGAAAAAGTAGCATGGAGCGCAATGCGACTGAAGGCCGAAACATCCCTGTGATGGGTGTCCAGAAAGAAACATCTGGTCTTTAGTAGGGGATATGATCTCCCCCGACTGCTAGGCAGGTTTCACAGCGTTTGCCCATGCTGAGAATGAGGATGTCAATGAGTTGTTGAGGCATTGCTGCCCATTCGTCTTACAGCGCCAATCGAAGCTCCCGAATCGTTACTGGTGGCAAGGTACGAGCTGCCAAGCGTCTGCCTAGAAAATCCCATGCATGCTCGATGGGATTGAGATCCGGAGATCGTGCCGGCCAATCCATACGTTCAATATCCTCACTCTCAAAGAGCTGTTAGGCAGCTACTGTGCGATGACATGGTGCATTGTCGTCCATGAAAAGAAACTGCGGACCCATAGCGCCTCTAAAAAGAAGCACATATGGAAGAAGAATCTCGTTACAATAACGGGTCCCGTTGACTGAACCTGCGTCGAAGATGTACGACTACCAAGCATGATGCCTCCCCAAACGAGAAAACCGCGATCTCCATACCTGTCCCTTTCAATGATGTTCGAGGGATGATTGCGGCTTCCCCGCTCTCTCCAGATGAGTATGCGATGAGAATCGCTACTCAGACTGAATCTGCTCTCATCTGTAAGGAGTACTCGTCCCCATTCATTGTCTCTACCATTCCGGTGTTCCCGGCACCACAGAGAACGCCTTCTCCAATGGGCAGGCGTTAGAGGTAGACACCGTATAGGGCGTCGTGCAAACAGACCACCACCGTGCAGGCCACGGTGTCTGCCGTCTGGCCACGGTAAAACGCGATATCGGTCGTCCAGTCGCCTGGGTCGTGTGTCTAGCGATTTCTCCCACTGTCTGCCGCCTGTTTCTTCTGGCCTGTAAGACAATATACCTATCATCTGCGGGTGTGGTTCCTCGTGGACGACCACTACTGAACCCCCGGATAGCTGTTCCTGTAGTTTGAAATTGTCTCCAAAGTCGTGAAACGATGCTGTGAGCAATTCCGAACTCTGCAGCCACACTTGTCACACTGCGGCCTTCCTCCAACTTCCCAATGATTCGACTTCGGGTAAAAGCATCCAGATGTCGTCTAAAAGATTGATTATTCGCCATTTCTTGCTGAGGCAGCAACTCGGTGTGATTTTAACTGCTGTACGGCGTGCAATCTCTTTGTCAGAAATACTGATCTTACATCGACAACATGCTTTATACTACTCAGACACTCCCCCATTACGTCTGCCTGCATATCTGCGCATGTACTACCGTACATCACCTTACTTAATCTCCTGATTCGTCTTTCTGTCCGCTCTGACTCTTCGTTCAGCTGATATGCTAATTTTTCTACTTCGTCCTTAATTTTTGCACACCAGTGTAAGTCAGCACACGAGTGAAGAAATTAAAAACAAATATATGATTAAATCCTATAATCGCTTTGACCGAAGGCACGTTTTTTATTTCAATAATTATAAACTTAAATTTAAGAAAGAAACAAACGAAATGACTATCGTAGTTTGTAGGTGGATGGTGTCAGAATAACGTAATATTATTAAAAATTAAAAAAAATAAGCGGGTCTTCGACCAATCACAAGTTACAAAACTTTATTATAATTTTTTTTTTAGAAATGTATAATTTTTTTTTAATTATTATTTTAAGCCTGGTTGCGTCATGTCGCTTCACTGCTGCTTCGCTGGGACTGATTAAAACTTGGCAGTGTTCATGTAAACATGACATACGTATGCATCGCCGCTTACACACCATGGGAGGGAAGGCATACGAAGGCCTACCCGCTTGGGGCGAGCTACCCGCTTATTGCCACCTTCCCCTAATTATGTTTTCCTTGACTAAATATAAAGGATTTAAAAATAAGATTTTATACTGTTTTCAGATGTTTAATAAAGCATTAATACATTTAAACAGTGCAGTAAAAATAATCAATCAACAGTACTGGGTTTCGCAGAACCTTTTTTGTTAAGTAAAATGAAAGTTCAGCTTAAAGCAAGCAATTCGGAAGTTGATGTAATAATTCAAACAAGAACAAGCTAGAAAACAAGAAAACTCTATTAATCATAAACCGTTTAATTAGTATAATTTTTACTAGGGCTGGGCGATGCATCAACGCATCGTAAAAAAAAACGGTGTACATCCCACATCATCAAATCGGTTTAGAATTTTCCTCAAAAACCGATACCGCATCAACTACAAATCCAAGCACCGATGTTCAGCTTCTCTTCCACGATCGTTGCCATTTTAATGTCTTAATTATTCCAAAACGCTGAGGAAACAGAGGAACTTTGATGGGAGGTCACTGTGACCTAACACAAATGTCCTAATTAAATATTTTTATTTCCTGACGATTCGTTAAATTTGGAGACTAAGGTAAACACACCAGTAGTGTCCAGTGCGTCAGTGGTGGCCACTTCGAGGTTTATATTTGAAAAAATAGGATTCCAGGTCTCCCAATGGATTCAAAAGTGCATCAAACGATACCTCCTGCACGTTTGAATCTTTTGAGAAACCTGGAATCCTATTTTTTCAAATATAAATCTTGAAGTGGCCACTACTAAAGCACTATTAAGCACTGGCCACTACTGGTGAAATTACCTTTAAAAAATAATGATGTTTAATATTTCTTCTCATTAGATACATGTTTGTGTTCACACTCTTATTTATCATTCGGTACAATTCAAAGTATAATTCGGCAAATTAAATAATTTCCCCTTCCAAAAAGTTTAAGTTCTGGGCGTCTCTCTGTGGAAGTATCATAAGCGAACAAAGATCTTCACTTTTCCCAAAGTTTTCACGAAATGCAATTTTTTGGGATCTTAACGGAAAATATAATGATGAACAAAGTGAATCTTATGATCATTAGCCAAAGAAAAAAAAAAGGCTGAAAGCCTAAAATAACTACAGAGATTGCATACACGTATTTTGGTTTTTCGAGGAACCCCCTTTTTTATATGTAAGAATCAGTAGCGGATTTAAAGGGGGGCAGGGGGCCCGCACCCCCAAAAGGATGAATTAGTTTAAAAATTTTATTTAATTGAATTATTTTTTAATTGAATTCTCTTTTGCATTTTTTATACAGCTAATTAAAAATAACACAAAATATACACAGCATATTTTAAACATAAGCATTTTTTTTGCTAAAGTAGTAAAACTAAAGAAGTAATACTGGAGTCAGAGGCCCAAAGTAGCAGAATACATTTAACGCACTTATCGCGATTCGTCCACTTATTCTTCTCTGATGGAATCAATATATATATATATTTTTTTTTTTTTTAATGTGTAGGCGCGCCTAAAAGAAACATTTTGATCCAGGAACCTCTTTGCGAAATAATAGATTTTTTTTCAGCTTATAAAAAATGCAAAATGAAAGAAATCATATGGCAGTTTCTCGGAGAAACCATGATTATTAATGGAAACTGCACGTAGTGTCAATATGTTACCTCGACTGCATCATGGCTTTTAAGAACAAATCAGCAACTGTTTTGAAATTCACACAAAAATAGTTTCTGAGTTCTTCAATAAAAGTTATATGTTATGCAGTCGTGATTTTCTTAATCAAATGATATAAAATAGTTAAAATATAAATTAATTTATAAAAACTCAATTAAGGTAGGGATTTATTAAATAATCTTATCCTCGTGTTATAATCATTATGATAATGTTTCTAATTAAAACCGCTCATCAGATAGCATACTGCTGACAGTATATTGGGTTTCGTATTTAATTGACTTGAAATGTCAAAGATGTTTTCCGTCCACATTCAAAGTATATTAGTGAATAATATTTTTGTGCTTAGAAGTAGATTCATTGACCTGAAGAAATCCCTAAAAAAATTAATTAAAAAAATAAAATAAATAAAGTCAAGAAAACTTTGTTATGAAACCTTGAATGTGAGCGTGGGGGGGGGGGGGGTAGTCATTTTCCCAGGCCCCCTGCAAAAGATTTTTCTGTATCCGCCCCTTGCAAGAATATGAGACTGATTCCATAAGCTCACATCTTTTTGCATTGAAAGAATAGTTTCATTGTAATCTCAAAACAAATCTTCGTAATATTTATTGCTATCTTGCATTTTCAAAGCTGTTTTTTCCCCCTTGAAAATTTCTTGCTGATGCTAGAATCTGTTTGCAGTATCTGGCGTAAATTATATTTTTTCGTCTTGAATATATTTTATAAAATTTAAACAACTAGCTTTATGTAAAGCTTTAAGAAAGAAGCACTCCTGAGACTACCGACAGAAATAAAAACTTAAAACTACAAAATAAATTTGGTGCGTTTGTGCGAGTGCATGGGTGGTGTGTGTTTTAATTTCCATTTAAAATGAATGTCGTTTCAAAAGTTAAAGTGTTATAATTTGTAAATTCAAAATACCAGCTACAGTCTAGTTTTTACGTTTATCAGCAATGTGAACATCAGTTATATGCATTTTGGTACGGTCATTTATAAAGTAAATTGCAGTTCATTTATAAAGTAAATATTGATACAAATATAGGAAATATTTGAAAACAAATTTTTAGTTTGTGTTATTCAGTTTTCCATGCATGAAAGTAATAAATAATACACATACTGAGCTTTACACGTAATCAACTTACTGTATTACCCCTCTTATGCGACATGTCGAAAAAGGTCGACATGCTGTGAGATTGACCAGCATGGCGGGAAATTCGAATTTTGACGCATGCCAGTTATTTGAGGTTCATTTCGTAAAAAATAAATAAAATAAATCATGTTTTTAAAAAAAATCTGATTTAAATGGAAAAAATCCATTAAAAATATTTTTTTTTTTTTGAAAATATCATGATTATATTGCGCGCGCATCATCAATATTATCATTATAATCCAAAACTGATACTATAATTTTATGGTAAATAAATCGGCAATAAAAAACTTTGATTCGAATCTACTTAAATATTTTGTAAAGACTGAATCAATTGTAGTTTTATATCTTGTTGTGCTGAGATTGCAATCATTGGGCATCGTTAAATTGAATTCTCAATATATAAATTCAATTAATGGTAGATTTTTAACCTCGGCACAGTTAATGTTGAAATCCCTACTCAAAATCATTGACAAATCATCAAAGCTTTACCCAATTTAATTTTAGTGTAATGCAGAAGCGTCTTTGGAAAAATTAATACATTTTCATTCAAATATTCTTGTAGTTTATAAGTGAAATATAAAAAACAATCATTAAAGTTAGCTGTCCATTTTCAGAGCAGCAATGGCAAACACATACATCGCCAAAATCAAAAACATTGTTATTTCTCATTTCCAAAAATACCCTTTGGTGACGTGACGGTGTCGCGAAATGGTTGATTCCCCCCCCCCCCTTCAAAAATGCTCAACGCGCCTAAAGAAGTATTAACTTCAAAAAAAAAAAAAAAAAAAAAAGAAAGAAAAAGGAAAAGAAAAAGAAAAAACCTTACATCGTGCTGTATCGCAACATCGCGAAGTAAGATTGACGATGCATCACGATGTTGAAATTTCTACATTGTCCAGCCCTAATTTCCACCTCCATTTTTATCGAATTGTTTTTTTTTTTTTTTTTTTCTTCACTAAGTATAAAGGTTTTTAACTACAGTAAAGCACCGTTTGTACGTGTTTGGAGGGACTATGAAAAAAGCGTATTAATGAAAAAACGTATAATAGGTTATATATAGGTTAATAATGTTATATTGTATAACAGACTCAGCAGGGATCAATTTAAAAAAACGTATTAAAGAGAAACGTAAAAACGGTGCTTGATTTTTATTTACTGTTTTCAGACACATAATACTGCATCATTTAATTTCAGCAGTCTGACACAATCATCATGAAACAGTACTACTACCCGCATTTTCAAAACTAATCTTAAAATTCAACTACAAAAAAGTAATTCAAAAGTTGCTGGTAAAATTTAGACTAGATGTTTCAGTAATTACAGCAGATGAGAAAAGTTTACGTGAAGTGTGAAGCATAATATTTAAATTGAATACTATTTTAAAAATTTTGTACCCTCATTTTCAAAACTAACATTAATCAAAATTCAATCCAAAACAAGTAATTGATGAAAATTCAGAGTTGAGAAAGTAATTATAGCAGAGTTAGAAAAAACACGATTTTTTTTTATCCAGTCTTGTAGAAACCTCCCACCTTTTTTGCGCACCTTTAAGTAATACCGTTTTCTTCATTAAATGTAAAGAATTTTAAAACAAGGTTTTTTATACTGCTTTTCAGATGCTTAATACTTTATCAATATTATTTTTCAGCAGTGTAGTAAAAATCATCATTCAACAGTGCTGGGCATTGTAGAACCTTTTCTGTTAGCTTAAAGTAAGCAAATCTGATGTTGATGTAATAATTCGGTGTAGAAAAGCAACGTCATATTGCAAACAAGAAAACTACATTAAAAAAAATTGTTATTTTACCATAAGTTCGTATTCCCCTATTTGTCTTATTTATTTATTTATTTATTTTTTTGACTAAAAGTAAAAGTTTTATTAACACTATGTACTTAAACACTGTTTTCAGATGTATAATACCGCATCATTAATATTCAACTGACCGATACACTCATCTTCAAGCAGTATTTTTAGATTCCGTATCCTCATTTTCAAATCTAATATTTACATTCAACTTAGAACAAATAATTCAAAAGTTACTGGTTAAATTCAGAGTAGAAAAAGTAATTACAGCAGATGAAAAAAAAAATACAACTATTCTCTCCCCTTTTTTGCTTTCTTTATTTTAATATGTATTTCTTTTTATGACTAAACATAAAGGTTTTTTACCACTTTGTTTTTAGTTACTGTTTTCAGACGTATAATATTGCATCAGTTAATTTCAGCAGTCTGGTACAGTCATCATCAAACAGTAATAATAGATTTAGTACCCTCATTTTCAAAACTAACAATAAAATTCAACCTAAAATAAGTAATTTATAAGTTTCTAGTAAAATTCAGAGTAGAGAAAGTATTTATAGCAGATTTATAAAATCAAACACGAAACATATTTTATCCTGTCGTGTAGAAACCTTTCACTTTTTTGCGCACCTTAAATTGATATCGTATTATTGGATGAAAAGGATTTTAAAACACGTTTTTTATACTGCTTTTCATATGCTTAATACTTCATCAATAATAATTTTCAGCAGTGTAGTAAAAATCATCATTCAACATTCAACAGTGCTGGGCGTTGAAGAACCTTTTCTGTTAAGTAAACAAAAAATTCAGTTTAAAGCAAGCAAATCTGAATTATAAAATGAATATTAATATAGTATAATAATAATCTGAACATTAAAATTGCTGACAAGAAAACTACATTAAAAAATGTTAATTTAATATAAGATCCTCTTCCTTTATTGTCTTATTTAGTAAAAGTGTTTTAACACTAAGTACTTAAATACTGTTTTCAGATGTATAATACTGCATCATTAACATTCAGCAGACCGGTACACTCATCATCAAGCAGTCTTTTTAGATTCCCCCCCCCCGTATCCTCATTTTAAGATTTAATATTTAAATTCAACTTAGAACAAATAATTCAAAAGTTACTGCTAAAATTCAGAGTAGAAAAAGTAATTACGGCAGATTAAAAAGAAAAACAAAAACAAAATTTAGCACAACTCATCCCTCCCCTTTTTTTGCTTTCTTTATTTTAATCTGTATTTATCTTTATGAGTAAACACAAAGGTTTTTTTACCACTTAGTTTTTAGTTTTCGGACTCATAATACTGGTTCAGTTAATTTCAGCAGTCTGGTGTAGTCTTCGTCAACTCTATGTTAAAATACATGTATAAGAATACCTTTAAACTATAAAACAAAAACCGTAGATCCTCGATTATCTAAAACTATTTTAACAAGGACCTCGTTAAACCGAAGATATTTTACTAAAACGTGATTGTATCAATATTGTTATTATCCCTCTTTTTTTCTTTTTTGAAGTAAAAACTTTCTTAACTGCGTTGAGCATTTTTGAGATGTGGAAAAAACCATCCATTTCGTGACATCGTCACCTCATTGACATTTGGAATATATCGCATGTGCGGCTTCTCACTGCTGTTCCTATTTTAGTTACCATAAACCTATAGTATCAGTTTTGGAATATAATGTTAGTATTGATGATGATCAGAGAGTAAAAAAATCATGATATTTTCGAAAAAATGGAATGTTCTTATTTATATCAGATTTTTTTTTATTTAAAACTTTTCTTTTTTTTTCGAAATGCATCCCGAATTGTCTGGCATGCCTCAAAATTTGAATTTTCCGGCATACTGGTGAAACTCACGGCATGTCGGCTAAAGAGGGGTAATACAGTAAATTGATTACGTGAAAAGTTCAGTATGTGTTTTGTTTATTATATTTATTCATGGAATACTGAATAACACAAATTAAGAACTTATTTTTTAATATTTCCTATAGTTGCATCAGTTATTGCTTTATAAACTAACTGAAATATACCATACCAAAATGTATATAATTGATGCTCGGAATGCTGATAAACGTTAAAACTAAACTGTAGCTGATATTTTGAATTTACAAATTATAAATTTTAATTTTTGAAACTACAATTAATTTTAACTGATAATTAAACACACACTATACACAGATACACGCGCACACAAATTTCTTTCGTAGTTTTGAGTTTTTACTTCTGTCGGCAGTCCCATGACAGCCTTTTTTTTTCTTTTTCTTATTTCTTAAATCATTCAGTAATTCACTTTAACCTTAAATAATTATATTGCTTCAAATTGACGTTAAATTTGAAAGTGATTGAATATGAAAGTATAGTAGTGTTTAATAAAGTTTTTTTTTATAACAACGCAATTTAAGTTTAAAGTTAATGATTAAAATATACATTTGACTGTATTGTTAACATTCCAAAGAATATAAAAGTTTACCCTGTCACGTCTCATTAAATATTTATTGCGTCTGACGTTTGTGACATTTACTGAGCAAATGTTTTACAATAACAATAAAATAGTTAAATATCTACTGCTCAGTCAATAATGTCACAACTGTCTGATGCAATAAATATCTAAAAAGACATACATACATACATACATACATATATATATATATATATATATATATATATATATATTAGGGTGGTCCGGTGGTCCTTATTTATATGGGAAATTTTTTTTTCGGAATTCAACAAGTGACGCCCCCTAGTTTTGTGACACTATAATAAAAAGTAACGTGTGCAAAATTTGAACTCGATCGGTCAATAATAACACGTGCCCCTAGGCCGTTGAACTTTAACACTTTTGATAATTTTCCCACAAATCTTCGAAATTTTACTTCAAACTCAGTACATTGTTTCTCCTAAGTTTGAAAAATATTTTTACAGTGAGGTAGAACTAAAATTAATCTTTATAATTACTTTAGATCATCTAAAAATTTTACGTTGAATGAGAATGAAATAATGCTTTAGAAACTTTCCTTAATCGTACGCTTTTCTCAATGTATCTCGATAGTGTGTATTTTTTTCCGATAGTCTTGGACGGTCTGTAAAATAAATTGTTTTTGTGACTCAAAATTCGGTAAATTAGTTGCGAAATTCTTCGATTAATATTATGCTCCTCTTTCAGTTGTATCATTCACAATTTTCAGAGTTTCCTTCATTTTTCCGTGAATCAGGATCAAATAGAAAACATCTTTTAGTATTTGTAACTTATCAAACAGTTTTATTGACTCGTAATTGATTCTATGAAGAGGAAGATCTTTACCAAGAAAGTATTCCAAATCATCTACAGTTATCTGAAATTTGTTAAACAGTCATCAAACACTTCTTCCTTATCACAAGCATTTATTGGACTAGTGTTTTCCTATCTTCAAAGTTAATTCCTTCATCCAATACGGACAAAGCTACTAGTTTATCCCCTAAATACCATAAGTGATTTATAAATTTTCCAATCACTGCTTCTGCTGCATGTTTGTTGTACGCTGCTAGTTTTTCTGACATATTATATTATTCAAAGGAGCCTCGATTAGGTTGCTGCGAAAAACCATATCTTCATACAGCATTTAATTGTAAAACAGCTTTGTAAAACAGCATTGCATTGCTTTCTTTTCATGTAAGGTCAATTTAAATTGTTTCCTTAACATAAAAATTTTCAAATAAAAATTCCCTTTGCCACCTATATGGCTCAGGGATAAGCTCCAGGTTGCCGAAAACATATATCTGTAGGAGGAAATTCACCAGGAAATATTATTACAAGTTATAAGAATTTTCTGTAATCTTTCTCAATTCCGCTTTTTGCGAACAATAAATAATATGTCATCAACTTCGTCTTTTAGAATTTAAGTGGTATGTGTACTTAATTGAAATGTTATAAGTTCTGAATGATGGAGATCTTTCCACAAAATTTTGAAGCGCTTAAATAATTGAATATCTGATCTAGAACTAAGAAAGGCAAGAACTTCTTTAAGGACACACTCTGCAACACGATTTCAAGTGCATGATGATGGCAATCCTAATGTAATATATCACCGTTCAGTTTTTGCTCTAAAAAATTGTATGCACAATTCATTGGTATTGAAAGTCGTTGTATCAAACACTACAGCTAGAACAGTTAGTAATAAAGAGTATCATATAAGATATCATAAGCAACTGAAGAAATATCTAAGGAATTCTGTGTAGCTGTTCAATATTAGGATCTGAAGCTATCACGGTAATCCTGTCGGCGTTCTTCTTCCAGTTACATCTGGATCAGCTTTGTATCCCAGTGAATAACTACAAAATCTAAATTTAAATTCATGAAATTTAATTTTACCTCTCGAAGATTTTCTCTAGCTCTCTTAAGGAATGTACCATTGATCACTAGGTCATTTGGACTCAAATTTACTGCATATGAAAGGAGAGCAGATATCAATAGTTGTCAAGCTTTTTTGCATTGAGGTAGACCAGCTGAAGAAAACAAAAGTTCAACAGTTTAGGATAGATATTCATTTCGGTTTCTAAACCTTGAGAATCGCAAGAATTTGATGATATAATAATGGACTATGTACTGAAATAGAAGAAAATTAATCTAAAGTATAGATTGCTACATTGTTCTGATCTGGATATTTTTTTTAAATTTATATTTTAGGAATGGAAAATACAGTATATTTTTATGTTACTAGTAATCGAGGATTTTTCGAAATTTATATTTTAAAAATTAAAAATTGTGTAAGCATTTAGGTATGTTTATAACTAAAGAACAGCGAATTAAAATAGAATTGCAATTACTTATTTTTATAGCATTGAAACCTTGCGACTCTATTTGCCACACCTATTACATACACAGGGAATTTTGTAAATCAACACCCCAAAAGCCTGGAGGAGGCAATTTGTTGCTGTCAAAGATTATTCATTATTGTCCTAGGCCTTTCATTAATGGCCTTTAGCATCCCTTGTGTTCATCTTGGTGGGAAGAAACGTTCCCCTGCTGCTTAGTTCGAACAAGCGCAGAAGAACGGTACGCTTGACCCAAGGCCATTGGTGTACATGTACCCTCTGTAACATGTTAAATTTTACAGAATGAAGGTAGAGAATGGTCCTTCTGGAAGTAGCAGCACCTATTGAGGTTCAAAATTACTTTAAATATAAAACGTTAGAATTATTTTTACATAAAAATGAGAAAGTTCCGCAATTTCAAACTCAATAACGGTGGCCCTAGGGGCACATGTTAATATTCGTGGATTGACTTAAAATTTTGCAGGGATCATTTATTTGTACAATGGAACAAATTGAGGGGGCGTCGCGTAAAATATCTGAAACGTCAAAAATAAGGACCACCCTAATATATATATATATATATATATATATATATATATATATATATATATATATATATATATATATATATATATATATATATATATATATATATCAACAATTGGATCCGTAAAATTTGAATGGGCCCCGACTGTTGATCCTTCTATTCTGCTTTTGAATTTATGAATTGTCTTATCTGTGTACGGTTATAAAACTATTTAAACGGAGTAGTTATTCAGTAGTACTTAATACGTTCTAAACTACTGGGCTTATACATTTTCCTTTTTAGTTTTTACGCAGTCAGGTTTTTTGTTTTTATTTAATAATTTTTTATTTTACACTTTTTAGTTAACTTTCATTGACTTAGTTATTATGATTATAAGACGGTAGATTTCACAACCTTGTTATTTCATTGAGAGAGTTTGTATCGTGAGGTTTATTAAGTAACTTGCGGTGGTCTAAACTACTGATAATTAGTCGCTCTAGGGACTTAACTCGGCTTAAAGCTACATGTGCTTGACGTTCAGCAAAAATGCGCGAACTTAAGTCAACCACAGCACAGCTATAAACAGCCTGTATAACTCATGATGACGCGAAATCGGAAACGTCCCCCCCCCCCCCCAACCCCATCAATAAAATCTTCCTAGCAAAACTAAAAAAGCCTCTTAAGAATGTACACCTCGCGAAACTCAGTCCCTTGAATCAAAGCAAAAACAGTTGCAACATGGTTGGAGATGAAAATCGAATTAGTAGGCTTTCTTTCTTTTTGTGCTTATTGCACGGGTTTATTTTGATGAGGACTACAATCTGAGTGTCTTGCCTTCGTTACGCATGATATATTTTTTTATTACAGTATAGAATACATATAAAGAACACATGAAAGAATTTACATCAGAAAGAGGGAAAGGACATCCGGAGCGAGGGTGTCTTTACCCACCGCCTCAAGTGGGAGAAACAATCGCTTAGACCACTCGGCCATTGAAACAGCAATTAGTAGACTTAGTAAACAAAAAAATTCAGGCAGCGAAAACTACCTGCATTTGTGACACGGAGGTAACGTGCGACACAGTGTGCAACACCCAACGTGCGTTGTTCTCGAACTGACAAAATGACAACCGGCTTTTGAAATGGTACTTTTGATTACTGTAATGTGTTTAGTGACATTCCGAAGGTTAAAACAAATCAATTGACGTGAGAATTACCAAAATTGGCCAAGGCGTTTAGCCTGTAGAACGCCACATAGAAACGGACATACATACATAGACTGATAAACACATTACCCTCCTTTGCGTCGCGCACGCGCAGTCGGGCAAAAAAGGAAGTATTGTATTCGCGAAAAAAATTTCACTCAAAAATCGACCTTAATTTCCATTTTGCTCACACCCGAATGAATGTTGAGTTTTTTTTTTTTTTTTTTTACGACTCGACCACACGTGGATAAGTGCCTAAGAACGTATAGACACGCGAAATATACATTTTGACGATTTCCTAGTTGATTACAACGAGTTTTCTCGTGACGTCTCTATGTATGTATGTATGTATGTATGTATGTATGTGCGTCAGTGCGTATGTGCGTATGTACGTATGTATGTCGCATAATTCAAGAACGGTATGTCCTAGAAAGTTGAAATTTGGTACGTAGACTCCTAGTGGGGTCTAGTTGTGCACCTCCCTTTTTGGTTGCATTCGGGTGTTTTGAAAGGAGTCTTTTGCCCCTTTTGGGGAGGAATCATTGTTAATTTCGATGTAGACTCAAGTGGTGTCACAATTTGGCGGACACTTGGCGATATATCGCTAGTCTTGTGGTCGACAAGTTTTGTCGCCAACTACACATTTGACGATTATTTCTTTAAATCTGGTTTCGATTTGGCCACTGTTGGTGATATTTAGAGAGTAAACTATTGAATCACATTAAAATTACCAATAATAGGAAAATTACTTAAAATTGGAATACAAAGAAGGTGTGAGGCTCTTTTTTTTTCAAAAAAGTGCAATATTTTATTTTTTACAGTTTTTCAAATCAGAACATAACACAACTTGCCCGTAATGCCGAAAAAGATTTGCTGTATTTATTTACATGAAGACAAAGTCACTCCCACGTGGCCTAACTGTAGTCGCTTGCATTTTCTTTACTTTTTTTTACATTTAGGGATTTAATTTCTTTTTTTATTTAACTTTTTCTCTCTCGGACGATTTGCTACATTTGTTATACGTTAAATATTTGTGTGTTTTTAATTCAGCAAAAGTAGACTTTTTGTTTTCTTTTGCAATCGTTATTTTCTTGCCTGCTGTGGGAAAACAGGAATAGTTTTTTTCCCCTGATATTTCAATTAAATGAATTCAACGAACGGTATTTTTTTTTCTTTAGGCAATAGGATCAGAGGTTAAGTCAAAATAAATAGAAATAAATCTTTTTAAGTTTTGAGATAGATATGCATAGGTCGTGTTGATAGATGATTGATAAATACCATCGCCAAATTTAACTAAGCAGTCACCAAAGGCGGTAATCTTAGTGTAAAAATCATTGAGAAGAGATAAAATGGAAGGAGTAAAGACTTTCATTCCTGAAGAAAATATCCCAAGCCACGTGATATATTAAAAAAAAAAAGCATTGGAAGAAATCAGGTTTCCTTCGCTAGTTTCACGCAGAACTAGTCAACCATTCGTCGTTGTTGAGTCACGTGACTTGAGCTCTTTGCCCACGCTTTTGATTAGCTAATGATTGGACTAGCTCCCTCCATTTACTAATTCTTGCTCTAGGGTAACAACCTGAATTACATAAAAAGCAAACCGCTCTTCCAGCCGCTAGCGGTTAGTATAAATTAAAAAGATCGTTTAATGCAGCTGTAAAACCGTGGATCTCATTTTAATTATTGGACTAGAAAATGACCCGTTATGGTATGAAGAGGGTAAATTTCCTTTTTATCAAAGAAATGGGATGTCAAATTTCATATATTCCAAAAAATATCCGTACCTCAAAGCCAGACTAACGTAAGTCACATTTTCGCTACTTTGCAGAAGAGCACAAAGACGTTTGTTTAACGTTACGTAGGATGGGACTCTGTGTTCTTAAAACATTGGTAAATAAATATAAAGAGGTTCTTTTCTTTTTTGAATATAATTATGTTGTTATAGCTTGATGCGGAATTTGATTCAATATGCAATGCTATAATAACCTGAAAATAACGGATTTTGGACACATCAGTATGACCCTAAAGTAGATATATGTCAGAGAGAAATGTTTAAAACTTATGGATAAATACAAACCATTTTGTTCATAAAACCATGATATTAGCAACTCAAAGCTTTAAATTTCTAAGGATTTACTTTTCGTAGTCATAATCAGTACAAAGCTGTTCTCAGCCAGTCAACATTGCAAGAAAATATTGTTAAAATGTCATCGCAATTGCAATAAATAAACCTCGCGTGTGATATACAACTGATTTAATTTACTAATTTTTGCTAAAAATACACTAAGAAATTGTGTGTAACCTTGCTCCATAAACACGGTGGCAGCTTACAGCCTGAGTAAAAACTTTAAGGCCAGTAAAATTTTCTTTGAAAAAAGGAAAATGAAATTAAAGGGATTGTAATATTATTGTATTATTAATTATTAATGTTCATTGGTAAGAAATAACGCAACAGACAGGATTTGTAATGCATGCAATAACCAAAAAAGCAATGGTTTATTCAAAGTTAGCATTTTAGCTTGAGTAAAAACTTTGGGGCCATTAGAATTTTTAAAAAAACTGCAAGTACTTATACTGTAATAAATGTCACCTCAGTTAACAAGATTGTGGAAACCCTTCAACTTGCAGTTTTGTAATTAATTTCTTCAAAGTTTTTTTCCTACTTGTGACGATATTGTAAGGTAAAAAGTTAACTGTTCAAGCAAGAGGATAGATTGAAGCTTTTTCTTCAACAAGGATAAGTAGACGTACTATTGCGAAAAATAGGACGATCGAAGACTGAAGTCAACATTTTTGTTTGATTTAAACACAATTAGGGTAAAAACAAAATCCGGGAAAACTTAAAGCTTTGTCCTCGTGTCATGGAAGAAGAGTTTGGAAATTATTACATTACCTGAAAAGTACTCAACTGGGAAACTTATTCAGACGATAGATTTAAATTTTTGTCGAAAACGATATATAACACAATTAGAAGGTGTGGAAATTTTATTAATGCTGTAAAATTGCTTAAACCTCATTTATTGAAAATGGACAATATAGAGCGTTTCAACTTTAGCTAGGAAATCATGACCTGGGATAACCAATGAATACAAATAATTTTTTCTAACGAAAAGAAGTGGAGTTTGAATGGACCAAACGGACAGAAGTACTATCGGCATGATTTACGAAAAGAAAAAGAAATATTCTACAAGCGCCAATCAGATGGGAGGCTCTGTCAGAACTTGAGAGTGCTTTGCTTACAATGGTGTGTGCTCAGATGCGTTTGTTTCAGGTAAAATGAACTCACAATGGTGATTAATGGTGATTATGTCATCCGGGTCTTTAATTTAGAGTACCCCTCTAACCCGCTTCAAAAAAAAAAAAAATGTTTATGCAAACATGAATTTCAAGCATTTGTCAGAAATAACTTTCAATGTATGTGGTAAATTTGGAAATTTACATTAAAAGTAAAATTTTGAACGCATTTTACAAAATTGCCCCCGCCATACTGTAATCAATTTGCTTTAAAATTCGATAAACTAAGTTTAACTTACTATTTATTTGGGGAAATTTATCTGAATTGCAATATTAGTGACTTAAGATACTTAATTACAATAAAGTAAAGCAACACCAATGTTATTATTATTATTATTATTATTATTGTTATTATTATTATTATTGATTGAAATTTTTTTGTAAGCTTTGATAGATATCAAACCTTGTTTTAATTGCAAAAGTAATTTTTAGTGTTCAAAATATTATTTTTTTGGAATTAAACCCTCGTTACTCTACGGAATTATTCAAATTTATTACATTCCTCATCACAAGTCGGGGATCGTATAAACAAACCGGTATGTGATAAATAGTGAATAATTGGTCACATTTACCAAGTTTATTGGGGATTGTTTATTATCACCACTAATTATATACAATCACCAATTTATCACACTTACCGTAACATATATATCGTCGCTTCAGAGCAACACTAACACTAATCCCATCAGGAATAACACTTAGATATCCTACTGTTGCTCTGAGGTGATGATGTGAAGATTGTATAATTAAAAATATCATAAAGTACTGTGAAAGTAAAGGTATCTCCAGAAATGAGTTTTTGACACATTTGAAGAAACGCGTTTCGGATTCCATAGTAACAGTATATAAATATCAGGATTTGAGGTTCTTTTAGTGCTTTATTTTCAGAAGAAACCAAATAAGCAAGTTTGTACAACAAAGCTAAAGTAAAATAGATGACAAAAGGACAAAAAAAAAAAGAGAAATTGTAGTTACTGCCCTGCACCTTTCTACGGCAGCATAGATCTTACTGTTACAAATCCCCCAGTAATTAACTTTTGCTTTTTTCATATTTTAAAGAAGTCAAAATTTTTATGTCAAGAGCATAATGTGCGCAAGAGTTAAAATGTACCTTTCATATTTCAAATAAATATTTTTTTCGCAAATGAACATCTTCTTTTCAATCCTTTTAAATGTTTAAATGTAATCAAAAAATATGAACAAGGTCGCATAAGCATTTGAACGCCTATTACGAAGAAAGAAAGCTTCAATCAAAATATAAATTGGCTCGCAAAATAAGAGAACAGAACAAAGTTACGAACATAAAAAGAGAGGTAAAGAAATTCTTTAAAGAAAAAAAACGCGACAAATTGTTGATGAAAATTCACCGGTTAAGGAATAATATTCCTTCTCTAGGTTAAAATGGAATAAGAAGAATGTAATGGGTGTTTTTTTTAGAATCATAGAACTTTAGGTTCAAATAAAACACAGTTAAATAGTATTAATTACCATGAATTTGGTTTCATTCGGAAGATGATTCTTTGCCATTTTTATATAAATATGATATCCGGCATATGGCCACTTCGACCGGCTCAAAGAAAGTCCAATCGGGAAGTCCAATTTTCTCACTTTATTCAGCAACTGGAAGCCGTATGTCAGTGATAGCGTAGCGAATGTTCTCTTCCAAGACGTCAATCGTCTGTGGCTTATCGGTGTAGACCACAGACTTCACATAGTCCCACAAAAATAGTTCAACGGTTTGAAATCGCATGATCTTACGGGACAATTTACGGATCCATTACGCGAAACTATTCGATCACGGAACGTTTCTTTCAATAAATCAGTTGTGACGCGTGCTGTGTGGCATGT
Organism: Uloborus diversus; assembly: GCF_026930045.1. Classification (NCBI taxonomy): domain Eukaryota; kingdom Metazoa; phylum Arthropoda; class Arachnida; order Araneae; family Uloboridae; genus Uloborus; species Uloborus diversus. The sequence goes on from NC_072733.1 coordinate 95,710,263, forward strand.
TACACCGTCTTGTTGTCTATTCATGATGAAATGGCAAATCAAACTAAACACAAAACAAGTGACAGCTATCAAAATAGCTCACATATCAAACAGTGTTGCCAAGTTAAAGTTCTATACCTCTAAAAAAAACACCCTTTATTTTGCATGTAGTGAACAGTAGAGTAGAGAATTAAATGCTCATTTTTTTTTTTTAAATCAAAAAATATTCATCATGCGTAATATTCATATAAAATAACCGGTTGACTGGTGACTAACCAGGCGTGTTCTAATACAGCGACTGGTTAACGAAAACTAATGATAACATCCTATGAATGCTCACTGCACTAACAACTGACATCATCAAACCAACAAACCGATGCAACCGGTTCGAATATTCCCCAAAAGTCAAGAACAATGCAGTTGGGGAAAAGCTTTCAAATCAATAAAAGGATACTAATTGCTATCAACTCACAAAATATTATGAAAACTCAAAACTTTTGCATCAATTTACTTACTTCATTTCAATAGCTATGATCCTATCCTGCATTTGTCTTCCTCCGGTCTGCAAAATCCACGTGCAGACCTTTTCCATGAAGAAACTGAGAAGAGCAACTATTAAAACAGTTGTTACTAACATAATTATAACCATTTCTTCTGTGATTTGATTCACCAAACCGTCACTTTTATCACGAAATATGTTTCGAGTTCCATTAGAAACGGACGTTACATTAGAAATGGACGTTCCATTAGAAAGATTTAACTCGGAATCCATGATTCAAAAGCTCTGTTCGAGGGTTGAATACGTACTGATGGCGAGCCGAAAACCAGTCACTTGCAGTCAAGTCGATTTCGCAAAATGAAAAAAACGCAGTGCTGAAATTCTAAAACTCTTCGAAGGAAAAATATTTTTGTTTTCTGTTTTAAGGTATAATTGTATATGAGACGTGAAACGTTTTTCTCTGTATTTTTCGTATAATGGTTTCCTGTTTTGTTTCATTAGTTTTGTTTGAGTTATTCAACCCGCAAAAGCAAAAATGTTTTAATTTATTTATTGACATTACGTTGAAATTTTCTGCTCAGATAATGATAGCTTAGGTTTATATCAAATCATTTTTTTTTTTCACGTGCTTTTCAAAAGCTTTTCTCGACCAAACTTTCACGCACACCGCTATCTATTCCAGAAGGCAATCGTTTTGTTGTTTTGTCTAGGACTTTCTTTTGTCGAGGGTGCACATGCGCCAAGCAGTGGCGTACATAGGGGTTAGCAGGAGTGGCTCTCGCCAGGGGTGCCGCAGCTAGGGGGACGGCATTTCGACTAAATTATTTTTTAAAAAGGATTTTTTTTAATTAGGTTTTTAGTTGATCATTTAAGTAGAAAAATGTTTTTACGAATGAAAATAAAAAAAACATTAAAAAAACTCGCAAGAGCTAGAGAGGAAAATGAAACAATCTTTAATTCTCAAAACAAAAGGGGGGGGGGAGATTTTACCCGTGTGGTGAAATTCTATTCCGATTTATTGAGTTAGCTGAAGACTTGCTCACGCAATTTGTATACCAGGGAGCGATAGTGGAGGGCGTTCTATGCCGGATATTTTTTTTTTCTGGATAGGGGCCGACAGTATGTCATGTATAGTTTGAAGCGTATAATTTTTCTTAGGCCAAGTATTTATTCTCATTATAATAAATAACATGCGCATGAAACGTCTTAGTTGAACAAAATATTGGGAGGCCTTAATTAGCGAATATATAGTACTTTTATTTTGTTCATAAGTAAATGATCAAGTTTTGTAAGCCAATTTCAGATTAGCAATGCTTTTTGTATTTGCTTTGCTTTCCTATCTATAATAGAAAATTTTAATGCTTTGATTTTTATTTCAATTTTTTTAACGTTTCTTTCCTTCTTTTATTAAATGTGTAAATTATGTTCATTGTATATTCTCCTAGTAGTTTGAAGCAAATTTTATTTAAAATTAAAGAAGTTTTGAAAAATAAATAAATAAATAGATATATTTGCTCTAAACGGAGCTGGAATTTTTTTATTCTCATTTCGTTCAAAAACGTACATTATTTATATTCATTAACGAATTGCAAATATTGTGGATTTTTTGAATTTATGTGAAATGGTAGGGGGAGAGCTAAACTTTTTGGGAAGGGGAAAATTTTCAATTTGCCGAATGAAATCCTAATTTTACCGACTGATAAAATTCAAATATGCACACGTACACATACAAAACATCTACTGCGAAGAAACATTGGGCATTATTGAAAACAATTTTTAAAAAAAGAAAATAATAATATTAAAGTTGCAATACTGTCTCCTAATTTGTCGAATCAATCAGTCAAATGTTCCCTTTAAAAAAACTTTTTGGGGTGGGAGGTCACAGTGACCTCCGGTGACTTCCCATCAAGGTAACCCAGGGCCGGACTGGGTGGTCGACAGGGCGCGGGAAAGCTGAGTTGAAGGGCGCCGATTTTGCCTCCATAATATCTAAGAAATTAAGATTTAGTGCGGACTTTTTAAAAGGAAAAAAAGTCATTGAGAAGGGGGGTGGGCCAATTAAAGCCCTTTTCTGTTACAAGAAGTTATATCTTTTGCAAGTTCAAAAATAACAGAAGAGACCCACCCCCCTCCCCCCAAAGAGTGTTGGCACATCCCCTTAAATATTACTGATTACCCCCTAGAAAGAGACCCCCCTAAAAAAAGAGAGGAAAGATCACCAAAATGCTCTCTGAAAATTTAAATAACGCCGGGGGGAGGAATAATTTCTAGTTTTGAAGAATGAGAAGTTTTGCTAAATGTTTCTCAACAGACACTTCTCCGAAAATTCATTGCTTGTTCGTCTTTCTTCTGAAATGCATCATTCACTAGTTCAATAGTATTAGGTAACAACACCTCTTGCTGTGATACTTCTTTTTACTTCCTTTTACAAAAAAGGAAGTACTGTATTCGCGAAAAACTTTCACTCAAAAATCGACCTTAATTTCCATTTTACTCATCCCCGATTGAATATTCAGTTTTTTTGCGACTCGACCACACGTGGATAAGTAAGCCTAAGAACGTATAGACACGCGAAATATCCATAATGACGATTCTCGAGTTAATTACAACGAATTTTCTCGTGACGTCTGTATGTACGTATATGCATGTATGTGCGTATGTATGTCACATAACTCAAAAGCGGTAAGTCCTAAAAAGTTGAAATTTGGTACGTAGACTCCGAGTGGGGTCTAGTTGTGCACCTCCACTTTTGGTTGCATTCGAGTGTTTCTAAAGGGGTCTTTTGTCCCTTTTTGGGGGGGAAATCGCCAGCCTTTTGGATGCCTTGTCGACAACTTGGTGAAAAATTTGACAATTTTTTTGTTTTTTAAAAATCTGATTTTAATTTGGCCACTGTTTGTTATATTTAGGAGTAAACTATTGAATCATATTAAAATTGCCAGTAATGTGCAAATGACATTAAATTGGAGTAAAAAAGTCATGTGAAATAAAAAAAAGTCAGCTCGTTTTTTTATTTATTTATTTATTTTGTGTTGTCGAATGAATTTTTTTCACTGGTATCTGCTGTTGTTTTAAAACATGATGCGGTCATTTTGTTACATTAATTAGTTGATTCCTTAAGCAGACGAGGAGGTTTTCTCCGTGCGTTCGATATTCATGCCCAGTTTTTTTTTTTTCGTTTTGTTCTTGCATATGCTAGTTTGTCATTTTCGACAAAATGCTTCTGCAATTTAAAATTAAAAAAAAATGTACATGACGTTTCAAACTGTTGTCCATTTTCAAAGACTGTTTTAAAATATTTTTTTCCCACTTTATTTATTGTGCTAAAGTTCAAGACTCAAAGAATTAACTTAAAAGAACTCAAAATTAAAAGTATTATTTCATTATAAATATTTTTTTTTCTTTGGATTTTTAAAAATCTTCGCTTCTCTGCATGGTGCTTCTTTAAAACATTTTAGTTACGCAATTATTTTGAGAGTAGGAGCGAGTGGTAATGAATATCAGGTCATTACTAGTTTCTATAAAGGTACTTTAAAGAATGGTATGTTCTTGGATGAATAGCAATGCAAAAAAGACATTCAGTCATGAAGGGAAAACTTGATTTTACAAATTGGGTAAATCAAGAAATATTATAATTTCTCCAAAGTGAAAATTAATAAAGATTTATTAAGATATAAAATTTAGTGTGGATATAACATGAGACATAACACTAGTGATTAATTAATTTCAGTCCTCAAAGTCAAAATATTATTCGAATTTTGTTTACTCATTTGTTCTGTACTTATAGCAGCTATACTATTGTTTTTTTGTTTGTTTTTTTGCATCTGAAACGTCAAATTTTATACGAATTATGCATTTGTAATGAAATCGTCTTATGTATGCTATAAAGTAACTGCTACCATGAAAATTAGTTAAAATATAATGTTTTTTTTTTTTTTAATGTAAGCAATACATATTTTTTGTAAATAAAATATAAGTAATATCTAGAGTCTATTTTTAAAGTCTGTTTTTTTTTTTAAATCCTATATTTATTTATTTATTAGTAACATGATCATGTCTAGTGATGTGCCGGATCGTCAAAAAGTAGATCCGCGGATACGGATCCGGATCATTAATGCCAAGATCCGCGGATACGGATCTCAAATTTTTTTTATCCCAAATCAACAACCCAAGTGTAACATTTGCTAGGGGAGGTATTCCCGTCAGGGTAATGGCATTGTTTCTTAAAAAAATGTCATCTACGTCGAAAATATAATCAAGACTGATTTACTCTTTAAAGAAATCTCCGTTAAAATTGTGGGAGAGTTGGAAGGAATGGGTAAGCTTTGCATTCATGCTTATTTTTAGCTTGCTCTTAGACGTAGGATACAGGAGCAAGAGTGTAAACTGCTTCTGGACATGCTAGAAATAATTTTTTGCATATTATTTCAGCATAAATACAGCGCTGACCCGTTCCAACCAACTTACCTCGACCGACGAAATAACAGAGCCGGGAACACTTTTAGAATCAGTAAGTAAAGAAGTTAGTGTCACTTTTTTTGAAGGATGCCGAGAAAAACCAAAATGAAGAATAACACAAACCCCAAATACATAACAAAAACCAATATTAAATTACAAATTTAAAATTAAAAAAAAAAAAACATGTTCCCGAGGACCGACCTCATATGGAGATGAATTTCGCGGGTCAGAACACACATTATTAACAAAAATGAACTGACAGCAGATAGAAATTTTAAATCATTGAGCTTTTTCGTCTTGTTTTCCGACTTAGAAATCGCTTCTAATCACGCGTATAAAGGCTTAGAATTTCATTTAGAATTTACTTAACAAGATTATAGCTTCTACTGTATATAACGTGGAAGTTCCAAATAAATATAAAATGCAGAAAACTTCGTTCTTTCAATTAGCTCCAATATTTTTATTGTACAGGTAAGTTTTTACTACCATAATTGTGAAAAACGTTGAGCCGGCTTTTAATTAATGTCTCCGATTCTCCGATAATTAAAGTTCTACAAAAACGAGGCTAATCCAAGCACACTTACGATCAAGTCACCATTTGAACGAAAAAAAACTATCAAAATTGGTTTATCTGTTTAGGAGCTGCGATGCCACAAATAGACACATATACACATTTTAAAAACTAATTATCCCTTCCTTATGGCGACAGGGTCTAACTGGATAAAATTTACGATAGTTGTCCTCCTTTGTCCAATAGAAATCCGTTGCTACGAATCCCCCAAGCATCGCAGATCCTTATCCTTAAAAGGCGTCATTTAAAGCCATAAAACAAATGTGTGGTCTACATGTATGCTCCCTTTTTTCTGATTACCATAAGATAGTTAGTCAAAAGCTCTTGTGCAGTACAAGAATGCTTCGAAAGACCCTCATAAAATGCTTTAATGGTTAGAATCTTTAGCTTTTATTCTGTGGAAAAAAAAAGTGCTCTTTATTTTTTAGGCTTTATACTATCCAGATGTGTGAAAAACTAACTGCAGATAGAAAACGAATAAGGTTACTTCGATATTTCTTACATTACATTTCTAACAGTCTTTCTTGGCTCGTATTAATATTTGTAATACCAGTGGCGTACCTGGCATGGGTGACACTCGTAGCGGTAATTAGTGATGTGACCCCCCCCCCCCTCCCTCTAAACGCAAAAAAAAAAAAGTTTATAAATTCTATGTAAACATGAAAATCTTACAATTTTCAAAAACAACTGTATTTGTGAAACACAAAATTTTCTGTGAGATAATATACGAAAGGCAAATAAAAACTATAAATGCTTTTTATGTAACTTGCCCTAGACGCATGTGTGCGTCGAGAGATCAAAAAAAGTAAGGGAGTGTGTGAAATTGCTGTCCCCGTAATTACTTTAAACGTTTCTCACACACAGGGAAAGATAATGGGTTTTCAGTTTTTTTGTTATAAGAGGTCACTACTGGGTCTGATTATTGACAATATGAACCTAATTCTGAGTATAGTAGTATGTATTGATTCCATGGTGAGAAGTGGGAAATATTGGGGTCCGGGCAGTCCCACCCCCAGTAAAATTTTCAAATTAGAAGCCTTAAAAAATGCATTTCAGCTTCATTTTTTTCCTTTAAATTTACAGTTCCACTTTGGGTGTCACCCCCCAGACAGTCAAATCCGAGGCGGACAATCCCCCCCCCCCCCGTTCGCGACGTCACTAGTAATAGCTTTGCGTTTTATTTATTAAGAACATCGTTATACATTCCTTCTTCAAATTCAAACTTCGTTTCGCTCAAAATGAATTATATTGTTTCATTGATGCAAAATTTATTAATAATAACCTTCACAAGTCAGCAGGATAGCGAGGGGGGGGGCGGTGTCGAGGTATCGAGCTTCATCTGAGGGAAAACACAGACTAAAAAACATCCCAAAATGATATAAAGGCAGTATAAAATGTAATAATATAATGATTTTATGCAGGAATTCAAATATCAATATTTTTAAGGTAATATTGTTGCTGTGACACAAGGGCGACAACCCCTCACCGCCAGGGCAATGACGAACCTCCTCCAGAAAACGTGACCCCCGAAATGAGATTTAAAAAATCTCTGCCGAAGGTTATGCCACGACCCCCTTCCTTTGTGCACACCTCTGGCTAAAAAGACAGTGAAGGAATTAAATCCAGTTAAAAAAACTAGAATGTGTTTTGAACACAAAGCTTGCCAACGGCAAAGATCTCGAACTTTTGTTATGACTTTAATTGACAAAACTTAATTTAAAATAGAAAAATGTTTTATCTGTAAAACTGTTCGGCATCTTTATTGTTTAGTCCAGTAATTCCCCGGGGAGCTCTGCAGTACTCCTTGGACCTCTTCGAAAATTAACTAATTTTTCTCAACTAATTTAGACTTATTATTTGTGAAACTTTTTTCCATTTTGTACAGAACCTCTGCAGGATAAATAAGGGCTATTCAATGCAGATACACGACTCGTATTAATTTTTGACTGTCAGTTACAAGTCATACTTTTATTTTGGGAAGGGCGCCATGCGAAAATCTTAGTTCCAAAAAAGGCGCCTTAACTCAAAAAAATCTACGAATCTCCTCACAGTCCTGTCCTATAATAGTTTTTTTGTGAAGCGACATTTGTCATCGTGATCATCCATCCACTAAAATATTGCTTTTATGCGGCTTATTTGGACATTACACGATTTTTAATGCGCAGATTTCAAATATTAACATTATTTGTCTTCTTACTCGCTTCTATTGCACTCATGATCGTTAGCAGAACAGTGAGTCATGCTATCCGCTCTTTTACACCAACTTATGTACAGTCAATAAATCAAACCATTCTCGCATTCTTGACCACAGATATGTGCTGCCACATTCGCCCTCACATCCCTTTTTTGGGAAACACCATGGGTTCGCTTTTGTCCTCAGAACTGAAACTTGGAGCAAAAGATAAGCCACAAACGATGCCCTGGGAGCAGACCGTTTACGAAACAAGAGGGGACTAATTGCCCTTATGAGGGTAATAAAAGGGAACGTTTATATGAATAAGAAAAACATTGCTTTTGCCTGTGAAATTATTCACATGCAAAATCACTTCTTGGTTCCATACAATTTATTTCCATTTTGCTAAAACATTGTTTTGGAAAATAAGAAAAGAACAGAAGGGCGCCTTTCGAGAGCGCGCACCGGGAAAAGTCCCGGTCAAGTCTATGGCCAGTCCGGGCCTGAGGTAACCCTTGAGGGGAGCGCAATTTCTCAAGTTCGCCAGGGGTGTTAGATCCCGTAGATACGCTACAGGCACCAAGGTCGCGTCTATGGAAATAAGACCATTCCGAAAAGAGTAAAATTGTGAAAAAACAAAATCTTCATTTTTCAAATAATCCTCCTGCTCGCATAAAGTGAACTTGAATTTGAGTACATATATAGGGGAGACCGGGTTTAGTTGTTACAATTTTTTTCAATATTTTTTTACGCTAAATTATTTCAATTATTTACACGCGTGAAACTTTAAATGCATCTAGACTGTTTAACATTCATAACCATAGACATGGAAACCGGTTCGCTCGCGCTCTCTTAACTAGATGGATCATCCTGTGGTAGAAAAGTGATTCCTTTTCAACCAACCATCGTCCGCCATTAGAAGGGCAAGCACTTTACACCGCGCATCACATAAGCTTACTATCGGTTCGTTTTCCGCAATTTTATGGGATTTTTCTGTTTTAAAATAGTACTTTCAGTGAAAGATTTTTTTTTTTAATTTAAAAAAAAAAATCCTCAAAATCATTTTTCTGTTCGAAATTAACTACTGAAGGTAATTTCAAAACAGAAAATAGATTTCGCATCTTCTTAATTTGTAACTCATTCGTCATTCGGAATTATGCGAAACATTAAAGCAGTGTTGGGCATTAATCAACTAAATCCTCTATCGACTAAAGTAATCTGACTCCCATTTAGTTCAGACTAATATTTTAAAAATTTAATTCAATTGCAGACGAAGATTAACGTTAGTTTAAACTAACTCGTTAGTTGACTAAAAAAACTAATTTAGTTCAGATTGATTTAGTTCAGATTAAATTAATCAGATTGAATTTAATCAAACTAATTTAATCAGATTGATTTAGTCAACTAAAGTAATCAGATTAAATTTCGTCAGATTAAAATTTATACTAAATCTAATTAGATTGAAATAAATCTACACTGTTGAAACTACAGATTGCGTTTAGATTCTTTAAGGGGTTCCTTTCTCTTCTCCCCCCCCCAATGAATATTAAGTAGCTCCTAATGTGTTACGGGGGGACATTGGGGGTTGGGGGGCTGCCCCCCTTACCGATTTAAGACCTTAAAAAATCAATAATTTTTAATAACATCCCCTTTGGAGTGACGCAGTTTGCAACATGACCCACACTACCCCCCCCGCCCCCATTTGGTATACAATACTGCTTTTGGTCTTCTTTATCTTTTATCTTTTTTATCTTTACTAATAATAAAGCTGAAAGTCTCTCTGTCGGGAGGATGTCTGTAGGATGTCTGGATCTCTGTGACGCGCATAGCGCCTAGACCTTTCGGCCGATTTTCATGAAATTTGGCACAAAGTTAGTTTGTTGCATAGTGGTGTGCACCTCGAAGCGATTTTTCGAAAATTCGATTTTGTTCTTTTTCTATTCCAATTTTAAGCCCATTTTTCACAGAAATTTTATAAAATGGGAAAGAATTTGTTCTGAAAATTATCTTTCTTTATCTTTCTCCTTTTCTTTTCTTTTTAAATAACAAACCTGAAAGTCTCTCTGTATGGATGTTTGGATCTCTGTGACGCGCATAGCGCCTAGACCGTTCAGCCGATTTTCATGAAATTTGACACACAATTAGTTTGAAACATGGGGGTGTACACCTCGAAGCGATTTTTCGAAAATTCCATTTTTTTTATTTTCTATTAAAATTTTAAGCCCCTTTTCACTATCTTTAATAATAATAAAGCTGAAATTCTCTCTGTCCGGAGGATATCTGGACGTCTGGATATTTGTGACGCGCATAGCGCCTAGATCGTTCGGCCGATTTTCATGAAATTTGGCACACAGTTAGTTTGTTGCATAGTGGTGTGCACCTTGAAGCGATTTTTCGAAAATTCGATTTTGTTCTTTTTCTATTCCAATTTTAAGCCCATTTTTCACAGAAATTTAATAAAATGGGAAAGAATTTGTTCTGAAAATTATCTTTCTTTATCTTTCTTTTCTTTACTTCTTTATGTTTCTCCTTTTCCTTTCTTTTTAAATAACAAACCTGAAAGTCTCTCTGTATGGATGTTTGGATCTCTGTGACGCGCATAGCGCCTAGACCGTTCAGCCGATTTTCATGAAATTTGACACACAATTAGTTTGAAGCATGGGGGTGTGCACCTCGAAGCGATTTTTCGAAAATTCCATTGTATTAATTTTCTATTAAAATTTTAAGCCCTTTTTCACTATCTTTAATAATAATAAAGCTGAAAGTATCTCTGTCCGGAGGATGTCTGGGTGTCTGGATCTTTGCGACGCGCATAGCGCCTAGACCGTTCGGCCGATTTTCATGAAATTTGGCACACAGTTAGTTTGTTGCATAGTGGTGTGCACCTTGAAGCGATTTTTCGAAAATTCGATTTTATTCTTTTTCTATTCCAATTTTAAGCCCATTTTGCACAAAAATTTAATAAAATGGGAAAGAATTTGTTCTGAAAATTATCTTTCTTTATCTTTCTTTTCTTTACTTCTTTATGTTTCTCCTTTTCCTTTCTTTTTAAATAACAAACCTGAAAGTCTCTCTGTATGGATGTTTGGATCTCTGTGACGCGCATAGCGCCTAGACCGTTCAGCCGATTTTCATGAAATTTGACACACAATTAGTTTGAAGCATGGGGGTGTGCACCTCGAAGCGATTTTTCAAAAATTCGATTTTATTAATTTTCTATTAAAATTTTAATCCCTTTTTCACATAATCTTTACTAATAATAAAGCTGAAAGTCTCTCTGTCTGGAGGATGTCTGGATGTCTGAATCTCTGTGACGCGCATAGCGCTTAGACTGTTCGGCCGATTTTCATGAAATTTGGCAAAGTTAGTTTGTATCATGGGGGTGTGCACCTCGAAGCGATTTTTCGAAAATTCGATGTAGTTCTTTTTCTATTCCGATTTTAGGAACAAAATTATCATAAGATGGACGAGATTACCATAACGTGGAACCATAACATGGGCATAAGCCAATTGGCGATAAAATTCACCATACATTATTTGTAAATATACAGACGGACCAAAAGACCTTTTAATTTTCTATTACGGGCAAAGCCGTGCGGGTACCACTAGTACTGGAATAAAGGCTTGATTTTTTTCATATCCAGATAGCCGATGCCTATTCCCTATTGCAGTTACTTATATGAAGGGATGCCCCCCTCTCAAAAAGAAATTCACTCCACTCAAATTATGGGGGGTGGTTAAAAACGCGAAAATTTTCCAAAAACAAACCTTAAAATTTTGAAGTCTGCGCCACCCGCCCCACTAATTCCCCCCCCCCCCGCCCCTGTAGGCCACACCACTTCTGATCTTATTCGAATAAAATGCTTGAATTTTTTTATCCAGATGGCCGATGCTTGTTCTGTTTCAAAGTAACTTACTTAAGGGGATACCCTCCTTAGATTGAACCCCCCTCAAATTACGGGGGAAGGGGGCTCCCCCCAAAAAAACATAAGTACAAATTTTTTTCAAAAACAAGCGCTTAAAATTTTAAGTTTGAACCAACCTCTCCACTGACCACGCCCCCCCCCCCGGAGACCACACTGCTTCTGGTTTTATTGGAATAAAATGCTTGAATTTTTTAAATCCAGATGGCTGATGCATGGTCTTGTTCTGAGTAACTTACGTAAGGGGATACCCCTCCTTAAATAAGAAAGTCCCTCATATTCTGGGGGGCTCCCCCACCTTCAAAAAACCTATTAAAACACGAAAATTTTTCAAAAACAAACCTTACAAATTTGAAGTCGGCGCCACGGACCCCGTTAGTCTGGATCACCGGATAATCCGGCTCGATCGATTTGACCGATTTTCCTTTACATTTAAAGAGCGATCGTCAAAATTCCATAATAATTAAATATTTATTTAACCCTCTCACGGGCAAGACCGCGTTATGTCGTTGATTGAGTTCCATTTTCTTCGCAATGCAACTTTTGAATCAATTTGTTTTACTCGATAGGGAAAAAATTGAACTGTCACAGGAGAAGATTACACACTTTGTAATAATAAAGTAGACATGTTTACTGTTTATTTGTAATTCTATGTGTTTCCTTTTAAGGTGATTTTCAGTGAGTATGTTTTATTTTGTTTTGTTTTTTTTTCATTCTCCGGATTTTCGATATTCCGGATTGGGTCAGATTCCAATTAATTCAAATTATCGGGGTTCTACTGTAATGCCCCCCCCCCCCCACCAAAAAAAAATTTCAAAAAGATTATTACATTTTCTCATGGTTTCGATATTTTTTTTGTATTTTTCAAGCAAACGTTCAAAATTTTCCCCGCGGGGTGGGGGGGGGGGAGCGGGTCCTGACCTTCATGACCCCTCTTTGTATCTGCAATTGACATACACTTGGACATAAAAATATACATCTGTACACCAATATACTCGGGATAACAAGTTACACTTATATACTCGTATATACACGTATTTACTTGTGTTTGCACGTACTTTGATGTACATACACGTGGCAAATACAAAATTAGTGTGTAAACGTATATACTCGGATTAACACGTTTACATACGTGTATACACGCACATACTCGTATATACACGTACTTACTCGCATATACACGCATTAACTCGTATATGCATGCATAAATATGTATATAAACGTTTAAATACAAATTTACCTTTGTACGCGAATTTAGTCGGGTTAGCACGTAACCATACACAAATTCTAGTATGTACACGAACATACTCGTATATACAAGTATTTACTCGTGTTTGCACACATAAATAAGTATACAGGATGTATCAGTACAGCGTTTACATACTTTCAGGGCAGATACAGTGCACCTAGACGCGATAGTGACGACACAAAGCCTGAGACAGGGCACGATTAAGAGGAGAAAACATGTTTATTATTTTTAATGCAGCAAAAATACTGCTAAGATTTGTCTGGTGCATACAACAGATGTTGCTACGTAAACCGAAGCATCAGATGACGGTGCATGCGCACACGTGGTTTTTGTTCCACCAGGAAGTCCGGGACCCGCCCGGTATTTTTGCTAAATTTCGATATTACGGGCGGGGTCGTAATTTCGAACACCTTCTTTGATGATGATCGTTGGCCCCTTAATTTTATTTTTCCTTAGTTTTTTGCTGTACTAAAGATTCTGAACACGTTCTCTTCTCTTATTCGTGTTTTGTCTTTTTGGTGATTGGTGTTGTCACTACCGCGCCAGGAAAGTGTTTCTGACCATGCATTGCTATGTGTTTCCCCCCGTCTAGGTGTACTCTATCTGCCCTGAAAGTCTGTAAACGCTGTACTGATAAACATTGTGTACACTTAGAAGTTTGAATATAAATCCGTGCACTAATAGACTCGGGAAATACGTATTTATACGTAAAATTTCGTGTTTACACTTATGAACTCGTATATACACATATTTACTTCTGTTTGCACGTAGAGATACAAAATTCCTGTAGACACGAATATACTCAGGTTAACACGTACAGCTCCGTATATACACGTACACACTCGTATATACACGTACTTACTCGTATATACACGTACTAACTCGTGTATGCACGCATAAATATGTATTTTAACCAAAAATACAAATGTACCTCTCTACTCGAGTATACTCGGGTTAAACACGTATCTATACGCATATTCTTGTGTGTGCACGTACATACTCGTATATACTTGTATTTTCTCATGTATGCACGCATAAAAATGTATATGCAATCTTAAATACAAATGTACCTCTACACACGAGTATACTCGGTGTAACATTTATCTATACGCATATTCTCGTGTAAATACAACGACCTCTACACACGAGTATACTCGGTGTAACATTTATCTATACGCATGTACTCGTGTGAATACGTGCATACTCGTATTTTCTTATATGCACGCATAAATATGTATATACAAAGCAAATTTCTCTGTACACGAGTATATTCGTGTTAACAAGTATCTATACACATATTCTCTCGTGTGTTCACGTACATACTCGTTTATACACGCATTTATTTATGTATAAACGCACAAATATGCATATACACATAGAAATACAAATGTACCATTGTACACAAGTATACTCGGGCTAAAAAAAGAACCTAGACATCTATTCTCGCTTGTACACGAACTTACTCGAATATACGCGTATTTTCTCGTATATGCATGCATAAATATGTATATATACGTTTAAATACAAATTTACCTCTGTTCACGAGTATACTCGGATTAACACGTATCCATACGTATATTTCTTTGTGTACACGTATATACTCGTGTATACATGTATTTACTCGTGTATGCACAAATAAATTTGTACATACACTTGGAAATTAAACATATCTTCGTGAACGAATATACTCGGGATAACACGTATTTTTACGTATAAACTCGTGTTTACAAATATGTATCGTATATACACATATTTACTTGTGTTCACACGTACTTGTAGGTATATACACGTAGAAATACAAAATTTCTGTATACACGAATATCGTCGAGTCAACACGTATATACACGTATATGTCCAAAAATACTCGTATGTACACGTACTTACTCGTATATACACGTATAACTCGTGTATGCACGTATAAATATGTATTTTAACATACAAGTACAAATGTACCTCTGTACACGAGTATACTCGGGTTAAACACGTATCTATACGCATATTCTCGTGCGTACATGAACATACTCGTATATACTTGTCTTTTCTCGTATATGCACGCATAAAAGTGCATGTACTAGATTAAATACGAATTCACCTCTGTGCACGAGTATACTCGGGTTAACACGTATCTATATGCATATTCTCGTGTGTACTCGAACATACTTGTATATACACGTACTTTCTCGTATATGCACGCTTAAATATGTATATAAACGTAGAAATACAAATGTAGCTCTTTACACGAGTATACTCGGGGTAACACATATCTATACGCATATTCTTATGTGTACACGTATATACACGTATCTTCGCTTGTGTGCACGCATAAATATGTATATACACAATTAAAAGCAAATTTACCTCTGTACACGAGTATACTCGGGGTAACACATATCTATACGCATAATCGTGTGTACACGTAAATACTTGTATATACACGTATTTACTCGTTTATAAACGCATAAATATGCACATACACGTAGAAATACAAATGTGCCATGTTACACGAGTATACTCGGGTTAAAGAAGTATCTATAAGACTATTATCATGTGTGCACGTACTTACTCGTATATACACGTGTTTTCTCATATATGCATACATCGATATGTAAATACACGTTTAAATAGAAATTTACCTCTGTACACGAGTATACTCGGGGTAACACGTATGTATAAGTATATTCTCCTGTGTGCATGAACATACTTGTATATACACGTACCTTCTCGTATATGCACGCTTAAATATGTATATAAACGTAGAAATACAAATGTACCTCTTTACACGAGTATACTCGGAGTAACACGTATCTATACGCATTTTCTCATGTGTACACGTATATACACGTATCTTAGCTTGTGTGTACGCATAAATATGTATATACACAATTAAAAGCAAAATTACCTCTGTACACGAGTATACTCGGGGTAACACGTATCTATACGCATAATCATGTGTACACGTACATACTCGTATATACACGTATTTACTCGCTTATAAACGCATAAATATGCACATACACGTAGAAATACAAATGTGCCATCTTACACGAGTATACTCGGGTTAAACACGTATCTATAAGCCTATTGTCGTGTGTGCACGTACTTACTCGTATATACACGTATTTTCTCGTATATGCCTGCATAAATTTGTATATACACGTTTAAATAGAAATGTACCTCTTTACACGAGTATATTTGGTGTAACACATATCTATAAGCATATTCTCGTGTGTGCACGAACATACTTGTATATACCCGTACTTTCTCGTATACGCACGCTGGAATATGACGTAGAAATACAAATGCACCTTTTTACACGAGTATACTCGAGGTAACATGTATCTAGACGCATATTCTCATGTGTACACGTACATACTCGTATATACACGTATTTACTGGTGTATGCACACATAAATATGTATATTTACTTAAAATTTCAAATATACCTCCGTACACGAACATACGCGGGATAACACTTTTATATACGTATATACCCGCACGTAGTCGCATGTACACGCATTAACTCGTGTATGCTTGCATAAATATATATATACACGTAGAAATACAAATGTGCCTCTGTTCATGTGATACTTATATTTTACGAATTTAATCTGAATTAAAAAAGTAATCAAATCAATTTGATTACTTTTAATCTGATTACTTTTAGTTTGATTAAATTCAATCTGATTAATTTAATCTGAACTAAATCAATCAGAACTAAATTAGTTTTTTTAGTCAACTAACGAGTTAGTTTAAACTAACGTTAATCTTCGTCTGCAATTGAATTAAATTTTTAAAATATTAGTCTGAACTAAATGGGAGTCAGATTACTTTAGTCAACTAATCAATCAATTACAAATTTAGTTGATTTTTTTAGTTGATGCCCAACACTGCATTAAAGTATACTTTTGTCTTCAACGAAAAATTAATTTTTGGGTAACGGATAAGTCAGTTTTAATCACTAGGAGGATTTTTTAGGCTGCATCTCGTATCTTGTGTGAATTCTCGCACATTTTCAAATAAAGGGATTTTAAATTAACTCGGATATATCTGTGAAGTTTACTGCTTAAAATTTGCAATTCATGGGTAAATTTATATGTACTTTTGGTTAGTAATAAATTATAAATTTAAGAAATCAAAATTGATATTGAATGGCTTTTAAAGACATGATAACATGTTTAATTACTCGTAATCAGAATATGTACTTTAAATTGCAAGAAGTAAAATTTACAAAATATTTTTATTGAACAAAAATGGCATAAGGTACATAGATTTGTAAATCTCACATCCACTTTCGGATCGGAATCAATAACAAATATTATGAAATAAAATAATATGTAACTCTTGCAACTAAATTGTTGATAAAACATGAAAATTTGCTATTAATTCTCTATCATGTGCAGTTTTTAATGGTGACAACTTTTCAACGCTAATTTTTGATTGATCTGAAAGTTTTATGTCCTTAAAAATACAAAAGACTTTAGTTTTCTAGTTTTCGAGCAGTATCTGCCTGCATGCGTGTGAAAAATGTTATCCATTTCTCACTGAAACTTGCTAAATTTAAACTTTTCTTAAAATTACGAGAGACCTTCATATTTCGGTTACGGAGACACGAAGGCAAAAAATTTACGAATCTAGACACGTGCTGTACTTAGCTCTTTCCATTGCTACTAAATCATCAATATTTTTTCGTTATTACACTATCGTATGGTTTCCTAGTATTTTTGAAACTTAAAGTTGAAGCATTAGTTATCGTTATATTGTTCTAAAAGCTAGTAAATTGCATAAAACTATAAGTAATCAGCTTATATGTTAACTTGTTAATTGTTCATGTTTTTCTTAAAGCAAAATTAAAATAAAATGCTGTTTGGTATAAGTTTATTTATGCTATTATATACTTAATGGATAATTTAATCGTTATTAAAGAGTATGGTTTTTGTTAATTTTTGTCTGATTCAACTACGCTTACAATTGAGATTCTTAGAAATATGGTGACATCTAGTTTTAACATATTGGTTTGCAAGTAATTTTATTAGTTGAAGTGTATGCTCCCTATCTTTATCATCATTGCCATGATTGATCTCTTTAAATAATGAAATGCAAGTAAAATTGACTAGCACTAAATTGACAATTTTGGTTCTTATTTTGACCATTTTTGGTAAACCTTTGTTAATATACTTACGGATACACTTTTCTGTTTCTGAGCAAATTTTAACACTATCCTTAGTCGGTTTCGTCAACCCTCCTTTATTTTTCCTATCAAATAGAGCAGTATGCGTTACAGTATTTTTACTCCTGTTGATTATTTAACATTAGTAGCTCAAACTAAATTCTACGCTTCTAAATACAAACTCACTCTTACCTGTAGAAAGATACATTGTTTCCTTTCTTTGTTCTATTCGTACACTTAAGAGCCACTGTCTGTAAGAATCAGGCAGTTTACGGCATTTGTGATTGTTGACATTTTTAATTTTTCTTATTTTCACATATGTTGTTCCTTATCATGAATGTAATGTTTGTGCAAAATATGAGCTTTGTCTGCCTTACCGTTTTTGAGAAATTAAATTTTTAAATTTAGGGGCGTGGCACATTTTTGCGTGTTTTTCAAATTTGCAGATTTTAAAGTTTTTGTTACTTTAAGTACTCGAATGGCTTTTTGTACGGTTTGTTTTAAACTGTAATATAAAATTACAGTAGCGACACCTAAAGTAATATGGTTCTAATGCTTTTTATAAAAAAAAGTTTTATAAAAAGCATTAGAAACACAGTGAATCGATATAGGTACAGATGGACGTATTGTGTAATGTGCATTATAGGCTAAAATAGTCGTACTAATATTCATATTTTTTCAACCATACTAATTTTTTATCTGTTATTTGTATTAAAAATGCAACTATTTATAACATAATGTTTTAAATAGTGATGAACATAATGTATTATATAGCGAGCATTCAGAATCTGAAACATGATTTCAGGATGACGTAGACTAAAACAAAGAAAACATAAAAAATCAAATCACTCAGTTTCAGAAAGACGGTCATTTCTTATTGATATCTGGTAATTTTGTAGCACTAAAGCTTGGGAAAACATGGTATCCCGGAGAAATAGTAGAGGTTGACCATTTGCAAGTAAAGGTCAAATGCATGGCAAGAAGGATTGGAATAAATAAATTTATTTGACCGGAAAAAAGGCGAGTATTGGTATGATAATCTAAACATATTATGCACAATAGATCCACCTGTACCTATATTAAAACGAGCATTTTCTATTCAAGATAAAGACGCTCTTAGTGCCCAAAGCAGTTTATGTTAAACGTTGCTTCTTTGTAATAAATTAAAAATAAATATGGTCAAAACACTATCTGGGTGTGATGAGATTAAATTAACAAAATACATAAATAAACAAATAAAAAAAATTTAAAAAAATAATAATAAATGAAAAAAAAATGCATCACAACATACTAACTTCGAATGATTATATTTCTAAAAGTAGTAGGAGTGACACTAATTTTATTAGTTTAAATGTTAGACAAACGTGTTGGTTATCAAACTTAATTAGTTTCAGATCTCTGCTATGAGGGGGCCAGTTGTATTCAGATTAGCAAATGGTCAACTTCTACTATTTCTCCGGGATACCATGTTTTCCCAAGCTTTAATGCTACAAAATTACCAGATATCAATAAGAGATGACCGTCTTTCTGAAACTGGGTGATTTGATTTTTATGTTTTCTTTGTTTTAGTCTACGTCATCCTGAAATTATGTTTCAGATTCTGAGTGCTCTGAGTGCTCGCTATATAATACATTGTGTTCATCACTATTTAAGACATTATGTTATAAATAGTTGCATTTTTAATATAAATAACAGATAAAAAATTAGTATGGTTGAAAAAATATGAATATTAGTACGACTATTTTAGCCTATAATGCACATTACACAATACGTCCATTTGTACCTATATCGATTTACTGTGTTTCTGATGCTTTTTATAAAGCTTTTTTTTTTAATAAAAAGTATTAGAAACATATTATTTTAGGTGTCACTGCTGTAATTTTATATTAAAGTTTAAAACAAATCGTGCAAAAAGTTATTCGAATTAAAAAAGTCTTTTTTTAAATAACTCCATAACATACTATTTATGAACGATTATATTTCCGAAAGTAATAGGGTTGACACCGATTTTTTTAGTTCATATGTTAGACAAACATGTTGGTTATCAAACTTATTTAGTTTCAGATCTCTGCTATGAGGGCGAGAGTAGTAGTTAGATTTCAAACATTTGCATTTTTGTAAAATTTAACACATATAAGTTCCAATATCTTCTGGCGCTCTTATAGTGACACCAATTTTATTACATATTTTTGATGTATGCAAGTGTAGCTAGAAATTTATGCAAAAACGTTGGTGTCATCATGAAGGCGCTTTGAGAAAATTGGCATTGAATATAGTAAAAAAAATAATTAAAAATTTAATTTCCCAAAAACGGTAAGACAGACAAAGCACATATTTTTGCACAAATATTACATTCATGATAAGGAACAACATTTGCAAAAATAAAGAAAATTCAAAATGTCAACAATCACAACCTGCCTGATCCTTACAGACAATGGCTCTTAAATGCTGAACACGAAGTCGGCATGATTGAGTTTCATCCACCTGAAAAACGCTGAGAAACGAAGCAAATGCTGTTCAATCACCAATATATTTACCCTCACAATGGCAGCCGAGTCTACTCCTAGGGAGAATCATTTTCCCCTCCGAACTTCGGTTGGCTGATCCATCTAGTTAAGTGAGCGAGAGCGAACTGGCTCCAATGTCTATGTTCATAACATATTTTTTAAAAAACGATTAGAAGCCACTACTCCAAAATATTTCAAGTTTTTTGAATAGATGTAGATTGTAACAACTTACCCCACCAAGGGGCATGTTGTTACAGTATATGAGGTTAGCTGTTACGTGAGATATATTTTAGTAATGAAATTAATTTTACACATTCTCTTGTTTCTTCTGTGAAATTTTAAAAATTCTTAACCACGTTGAAAATTAAAAACTTTTTGGTTCTACAGATTTACTTCATTAATGACTTATTCTAATAAACTATCATCATCATTATCATTGTCCGAATTAAAATTTTTACAAGCATATAATTTATCAAACTTAGCACATCGGTCATGTGCCCATTTGTCACAATTACGACGTTGAAGCCGTTTAGTTGGTTTTTTGGATTCTGAGTACGATTTAGAGCACTCTATACAGAACCAGTCTTCATCATCTTCATCCGAAGGACGCACTGTTTGGACGCACCTTTTTGATTTTTTTTTTTTTTGCCTTTGTGTCTGTTGATTTCTTCTCTGTTAGACATAACTTCCTTTTCACAGATTTTTGTTTCCTTCTTCGGCTTGCAAAACATTCTTTACTGGTGTATCTGTTGAAGTGGCACTGACCTATGGTTTCCGCTTGCGAACCGTCTTCACTTCTGCACTGCCTACGGCGTTGGAGAAAGATCTACCATTCGAATAATACACTATTTATTATTATTATCATTGTTTTAATTATTCGTATTATTTATTCAACCATACATATTAACAATAAATTAAATCATAGAATGAATTAGATCAGAATTATTATTATTAATATTAATACTATCGTCATCCAACTACAGTATTTTATATGAATTGAATCATGCAATAAAATAGATCAGAAATACTACTTACCACCACTAGCATTTTACATCTTACTGCAGAATCTCTCCAGTGTCATGAAATTCATCGGCTGCCTTTTGTAATGAACTACCTGCAATAACTTCTTTAGCCACATCCGGGTATGTATCTTTAAGTGTTTTGCCCCTGTCTATCTTGTTTTTATAGTCCCCCGCCATATCACATTTAAAAAGAAAACATAATATTAAATTAAAACTTGCATGGGGCAAGTTGTTACTTGTGACAACTAATCCAAGAAAATTGTAACAACTTGCCCCATACGATGCCATTTTAGTTCTTGGCACATATTACTGGTATTATATCTTTGTATAAAACTTTTAAATATGTTAGCACTTACCTAAAAATGTAGGTTTTACCGTGGTAAAGAAATAAATTCGTTATCTACAACGGCTTTGTCACAAATAGAAAAATGACAGCGGAAAGAAAAATTACTTCCAGACTCAAAAAACCGTTTTCCTTGAGCACTTTCCATGCTACCGACTGCAAACCCTCCAAAAATTGTCGGGGAATGCAGATGGGTGAGTGCTATCATCTACTGCAAGGAAAGTCAGTTTCTCCTGGCGGTTAATTTTAAATTCGAATGTAACAACTAACCCCGGTCTCCACTACAATGTACAGTGTGTCCCCAGTTAACCTGCAAGACCTCTATTTATGCAACGGTTAGTCCTAGATGACTACTTCCAATCGCAAAAATGATCAAAACAAGTTGCAGAATTAAGATTTTGAAAGTTTAAAGCTAAAAAAAAATTGTGAAAATACGAAATATAACTTTGTATATAGTCTGTAAGTCAGCTGCATTGCATTTAGGGAAATAATCTCCATTGAAAAATAATTCCAACACGAAAAATTTAAAACATTTCCGACCGAAACTCAAAGAGATGTAAGAGTTCAAAATTTTAAGGGACCCTGCAGAAGAACAGATTTGAACGAATCATTGTTGTTGAAAACTATCCATTGCTGTTGAAAAATAGATGCAAATAGTATGCTATGACACGTAAAAACACAATACAAAAGCTCGTATAATTTTAAAAGACAAACATTTAATATTTTATTCCCTTGTTAGGCTCCTTATTCCCCCCCCCCCCAAAAAAAAAAGGTGTTACTGACTGAGAGTGTAAATTGGTGTAAGTCACAAAAAGCCTACAGTTCATATCCCAGTGAATATTAGTCGTACTAATGTCAAACGTTTTGTGTTCGGATTGTATTTTCCTAAACGCAATGTAGTGAGTTAGGGGAAGCAAGCATCTAGGAGTAATAGTTGCTAAAATAGAGGTCTTTGCAGGTTTAAACGGAGACACACGACATGCACTCAAATCTATTTTTGTGCGGTCCTTTTTTTTTTTGCTTGTTTTTTGTATTTTTAGCGGTACATGAAATTTTTATTCTAATTGGGACTCAATTCAAAAAAATATTTATCAAACGAGTGCGAGGTAGTATATCTTCAAGTGATTAAAGGGACACCCCTCTGGCTTACGGGAGGTTACAGAGCCGCGCCGTCCATATGTGCAAGGTCGTGCGACGCACGACGGCGCCAGAGCCAAAAAGGCGCCGAGCACTACCGATCACAAATGCTCCAAATGAAGGGAAAAAAACTCGGACCCAAAAAGTGAAATGGAATTCTTCATTGAATCTTATGGTCGCGGTAAAATTATGCTGCTTGTTGAAACAATTAATCCATTTCTCTGAGAATCTAAAAGGAAAAATTATTGACTTGTTGTGTCTAAACACGCTGCTCAAAAGTGCAACCTTTTACACTGAAAATAAGTGACTTTAATTAATGCATGCATTAGCCTTTGCCTTCTTAATGTGGAGCCGTAAATGCAATTTCGGTATGTTCATAGCAGACAAGGTTGAGCATACGAGGCCCAAGAAATTTGCTATTACCCATTTTATCTTGTATTATAATTTGTGCAATTGTAGTCTTTTTGTGATTTTTAATTCGTGGTAATTCCACTGCTTCGAGTTATCATACATAAAACAAAATACGGTAAGCACATGTGCATAAAATTTAGATGTACGTGATATTGATATGTACATTGTAGACAATAATTTAGGTTAACTTTTTAGTTCCAAAAAGTAACGACTTGACCATAATTACTCAATCCCCTCCCTCCCCCGTCCTTTTTACTTCTTTAACTACTCGTGTAGTAAATTAAAAATATAAATAAATAAATAAATAAAGCTACTTTGTAGAGACTATGTATTATATGTTTTAGATATGTAATTCAATGCCTTTGCCGTATTATGGAATTTTTTATTTTACTGGAGATTTATTTCAGTTACAAATTTTAAAGGGTCTACTTAATTTAGAAATCTATTTAGTAGTGTAGACTGGGGCACGTTTACGCGGATTTTTTTCAATTCATATTCTAAATTTTATGTTTTAACTTAGCAAATTTTTGACATTGCGGTTAGATGAACTAGTTAATGTAGTCAAAATTGGTATATTCAGTTGTTGCTCAGTTTGTATTTTTAACAATCAAAAAAAGGATTTTTGAGTCAAAGTCGGTTGCGTAAACTTGCCTCGGATATGGGGCACGTTTATGCATACTTATTTTGACACATAACGTGGTTCTGTCAGTGTTTTGAACATAATGTCTTACCACAGTTAAAATAAAACAAATTTGTTACAGACTGCCTGAAAAGTGCACACAGTTAAAGCTGGATAGGCATGCAGATTGTGAGCTACGTGATTGTAAGCTATAAGATACGAATTTGTCACTCAATTAAAAATTAAATGGTGACTTTCAAAACTAAATAACCTAAAAATATTAAAACGTTTTGAGACAGTTCGGAGCAAAAAAAAAAAACATCGAGGCACGTTTAGAAGTAAGTTACAGTAAGAACGTGCGTAAAGGTGCTCAGACGTCAACACGTCAACTTGCCCCGTCGCCAAGTTTGGATTTACTTTTAACGTGTAAAAAAAATAATAATAACAGTTCAGTTCATACAAATAAAGTTCTCAAAAATGGATAACATTCTGCTGATTTTTATATACAGCCTGAGCAAAAACTTTAGGGCCAGTAAAATTTTCTTTGAAAAAAGGAAAATGAAATTAAAGGGATTGTAATATTATTGTATTATTAATTATTAATGTTCATTGGTAAGAAATAACGCAACAGACAGGATTTGTAATGCATGCAATAACCAAAAAAGCAATGGTTTATTTAAAGTTAGCATTTTAGCTTGAGTAAAAACTTTGGGGCCATTAGAATTTTTAAAAAACTGCAAGTACTTATACTGTAATAAATGTCACCTCAGTTAACAAGATTGTGGAAACCCTTCAACTTGCAGTTTTGTAATTAATTTCTTCAAAGTTTTTTTCCTACTTGTGACGATATTGTAAAGTAAAAAGTTAACTGTTCAAGCAAGAGGATAGATTGAAGCTTTTTCTTCAACAAGGATAAGTAGACGTACTATTGCGAAAAAATAGGACGATCGAAGACTGAAGTCAACATTTTTGTTTGATTTAAACACAATTAGGGTAAAAACAAAATCCGGGAAAACTTAAAACTTTGTCCTCGCGTCATGGAAGAAGAGTTTGGAAATTATTACATTACCTGAAAAGTACTCAACTAGAAAACTTATTCAGACGATAGGTTTAAATTTTTGTCGAAAACGATATATAACACAATTAGAAGGTGTGGAAATTTTATTAATGCCGTAAAATTGCTTAAACCTCATTTATTGAAAATGGACAATATAGAGCGTTTCAACTTTAGCTAGGAAATCATGACCTGGGATAACCAATGAATACAAATAATTTTTTCTAACGAAAAGAAGTGGAGTTTGAATGGACCAAACGGACAGAAGTACTATCGGCATGATTTACGAAAAGAAAAAGAAATATTCTACAAGCGCCAATCAGATGGGAGGCTCTGTCAGAACTTGAGAGTGCTTTGCTTACAATGGTGTGTGCTCAGATGCGTTTGTTTCAGGTAAAATGAACTCACAAGCATATCAAAAGTCCTCCCAAGTCATCTTTTACCAAATGCTGAATTTATTGCTGGGGAAAATTGAAAATATCAGCAAAACAATGCATCTATCCATCCGAGTAACAGTGCAAAAAATAGGCTCCAAGTAAACAATAATGAAACTTTGAAATGACCAACTAAGTCTCCAGATCTTAACCCAATAGAGAACTTATTGGGTGACTTAGCAAAAAGAGTTTATGCAAAGAAGAGACATTTTACTTCATCAATAGAGCTGAAATCTACCATCGAAGATAAATGGTAAAAAATACGTCCCGAATTTTGTCAAAAACTAGTTTCATTCATGAAAACAAGAATATTTGAAGTAATTTGAAGGAATGTCTCCCCCACAAGCTTATAAATATTTAAATTTTTGTCCTCATATGCTTTTTTCTATGCTGGCCTTAAAGATTTTACTCAGGTTCAAATATTGATCTGCAATATTTTCTGATTATGAAACACTTACAATTATTATTTTTTTTGTTTTTTTTTTTACTTGTATTTAAGGTTAATAATTATCACTCATATGACTTTTTGATCCCAAGATTAAGGTGTGTCCAATTTCTAAAAAAAGTGCACTGGACTTAAAGTTTTTACTCAGACTGTATTTGTTCTTTTTGAACTAAGTATTATTTATTCACAGTAAAATTCAAAACGTTCAACTCAGAATTAATCTACTCGGTAGAAAACAGATAATTCTTTCTGCATGCTATACCGAAGCTCGACTGATGCTCAAAAACTTGTGAATATATTTGCTACGGAGCAGCATCAATCTGTTTTGAGTGTTCGCTCTCCAGTTATTTCTCGTTTTGAAACGAGCTGATGTGTGCATCACATGAATTCCTTTTACTCCTTTATTGTCATTTTCCCATTATTGGCAATTTTAATGTGATTCAATTGTTTACTCTCTAAATATCACCAACAGTAGCCAAATTAAAACCAAATTTAAATTTTAAAAAAATTTAAAAATTAAAAAAAAATCGCCAAATTTGTCGCCAAGTAGGCGACAAAACTTGACGACCAAAAGACTGGTGATATATCGCCAAGTGTCCGACATGTTATAACACCACTTGAGTTTACATCGAAATTAACAATGATTTCCCCCCAAAAAGGGGCAAAAGTCCCCCTAGGAACATCCGAATGCAACCAAAAGGAAAGGTGCACAACTAGGCCCCACTAGGAGTCTACGCACCTAATTTCAACTTTCTAGGACATACCGTTTTTGAGTTATGCGAGTTACATACGCACATACGCACATACATACGAACGTCACGGGAAAATTCATTGCAATTAACTCGGGGGACGTCAATATGGATATTTCGGGTGTCTGTAGGTTCCTAGGCATAAATCCACGTGTGGTCGGATCGAAAAAAACTCAACATTCATTCGGGATGAGAAAAATAGAAATTAAGGCCGATTTTTGAGTGAGATTTTTTTCGCAAATACAATACTGCCTTTTTTGTAAAAGGAAGTAAAAAGTGCACTGTGTAAACGTGCCCCGGTCTACCCTACTCTGTGTTCATGTTTTGACAGACATAAAACTTTGAATATGTTTTTTTTTTTTAGATTGAGTTAAGAGAGATATTTAGAGCGGTGTTATATAGCTTAGATATTTAAAATATTTTCTTTTTGCAAAAACGCATCAGTATTTCAAAGGCTGGGTTCGTCCAACCGGGCATAGCCCGAAAAAACTCGCCCGGTTTTTTTCAGGCAGGCATACTTGAAAAAACTCACTATCTCAGTAAAGTGGGGTTTTCACAATTTTCTACATTTTGAAACATTTTCTTCAGAAATAAACTAAATATTGATCAATACAAAGTCCAGAAATAGACATCTTGCTCAAATATTAGAAATATGTAAGCTGCATAATAGCCATTTCTCTCTTTTTTTTAATGTACTTATTAGGATAAAATTAGCAATAATTAATTCAATCAAATTCCAAGATTTTTCTTTTTCTTTTTTTTAAATTGTTGGAGGGGGTTTGATTAACTGAAACTGGGAATCTCTTTTTTAACAGCAGCTCAATCAATGCAAGGCTTCCAAGAGAAAAAGTCAGATTTCAATAGTCAATTTCGGTAATCCCTCCCTTACATCTGCCCTTACTCGAAATTACTTCGAGATATGCAGTAAAAACGTACACTGTTTTCAAAAATTAAAAATTTAGATTGTTTTTCCTTTGATGAATTAAATGCCCTACATATTTTTTTTTTCCATATAACATTTGTCTACAAAACCTCACCCCAGGTGTTACCTATATTTTGCCCTAAAGTTTATGCATAAAATTCGCTGATAAGACATCTGCACGACGGCGCCGATCAGGCTTGGCGCTGTCCTGACTGACCTCCCGAAAAGTTCCTTATTTGGCAAATTTAGTAGATTTGCAAAAGTTTCATCATTCATCAAAATTCGGAACTCTATTCGACAAAATTATCATCATTCGGCAACATTTGGAGTACTATTCGGCAAAAGTTGTAATTCCATCCGGGAAATTTTTCAGTGTTCAGACAAATTTGTAGTCTTTAGGCAAAATTTTTAATCGGCAAAATTTGGAGTTCAATTCGCAAAATTATCATTCAGCAAAGTTTAGACTTCTATTTGGCAAATTATCATTATTCTGCGAAATTTGTAGTAGTTCCTTTCGGCAAAATTATCATTTGGAAAAATTTAGAGTTTCATACGGCAAAATTACCACTTGGTAAAATTTAGTATTCTATTCTGCAAAAGTATCATCAAATCTGTTTTTAAGCGGTCTTGGGTGCAATGCAATGTGACAGTATATGAAAGGATTGTTTCAACACAGACTGCATGAATTTGGTCTAAACACTGGAATTCCACAAAAAAAAAGGTCTCTGAAAGGTTGAAAAGACTGAACTGAGTTAAAGCTCATGTTAGCTGTTCAACGGAAAGGTGGAACAGTGTAATTTGAAGTGATAGGACCAAAACCTCCCTGTTTGATAGTGATGACATAAAATACGTATGGAGAAGAATTAGAGAAAAAAGCCATCCTAAGTTCGTTACACCTACCGTAAGACACCCAGTATGTATTATGACTTAGGGTTGTATGACATCAAGAGGTGTGGGCAGAATTAGCGTGATCGGTGCCAATATAAATGTCTAAAGTTATATAAATGAAATACTAGTGTCCATGCTGCTGCCTTATCCACGTGAAATTTTTCAAGATAATTAAGCATTTCTATTTCAAAAGGATTCAGCAGCATCTCATGTTACTGGTGTGTTCAAGAAGAGGTATCAAAGTAATCATATTCAACTGCTGGAATGTCCTGGGAATAGCTAAGAAGTTATCTAAATCAAAATTCTATAAAGTCTCCAAAAAAAGCTTATTAGTCAAAAGCAACCCAGCAATAGAACCCAATTATCAAAAGCAATAATTCGATCTTGGTTTCGTGTCATAACAGCTGCAGAAATAACTTGGTTCACTCCATGGCAAAGCGCTGTAAGACCGTAATCAAGACTAAAGGTTGGCCAACTAAGAATTGACTGGTATAGTGAAAATTTTTGTCTCATTTCTTCTATGTATAACACATTTTTCTTTAAAAATGTTGTTCTATTTAAAAATTATTCTTAAATATTAGTTTTACAATCTTGATTAAGTTGCCTTTGTATGATATTAAATTTTATAGTATTACACAAAAAAGTGGTGTTAATAGATCACTCCATTAAAATCAACTTTTTCAAAAAGTTTTGTCCCTGCAGATAGATATACGCAAATCGACGGCAAGAGATAGGTGTCGAAAATGTTTTATTAAACTAATATTCATACAGATAAATATAGATTGATAAATACCACCGCCAAATTTAAGCAGCCACCGAAAACGTTGATCTTAACGTAAAAAACTGAATTACATAAAAAGCGAACCGTTCTTCTGGGTGCTTGCAGATCGTATAAATTAAAAAGATCGTTTAATGTAGTTGTAAATTTAAGTAATTTTTATTTCAATAATCGCACAATTAAAAATATCATCACTCACTGCAGTGGAAAAATAAAGGGCAGAATCTGCAGAAACGAGCTTTTGAGATATTTGAAGAAACGCGTTTCGAATTCCATTCTAACAATAGAGAAATTTCTGGATTTGATGTTTTTTTTCGTGTATTATTTTCAGCGGAAACCAAATAAGCAAGTTTGTACGAAAAGCTAAAGTAAAATAGATGACAAAAAGACAAAAAAAAAAAAAAAAAATGCTGTTACTGCCCTGCACCTTTTTACGGCAGCGTAGCTCTTACTGCTACAAGTCCCTCAGTAATTAACTTTTGCTTTTTTCATATTTTAAAGAATTCAAAGCTTCTTTAAAAGGTTAAAACGACAAATATATATATATATATATATATATATATATATATATATATATATATATATATATATATATATATATATATATATATATATATATATATATATATATATATATATATAAATATATATATATATATATATATATATACACTGGTGTGCAAAAATTAAGGACGAGACGGTTTTTTCAATATAACTTTGTACAAAAGCTTTCCAAATCAACACATTTAATACCGTCATATCCCCAATACGTAAGGACATGTGTAATGTAAGTAACACTTACTAAAAGAGAAATCAGAGTGATAAAAAGAAGCTTTATTGAAAAAGTAGCATGGAGCGCAATGCGACTGAAGGCCGAAACATCCCTGTGATGGGTGTCCAGCAAGATACATCCGGTCTTTAGTAGGGGATATGATCTCCCCCGACTACTAGGCAGGTTTCACAGCGTCTGCCCATGCTGAGAATGAAGGTGTCAATGAGTTGTTGAGGCATTGCTGCCCATTCGTCTTGCAGCGCCAATCGAAGCTCCCGAATCGTTACTGGTGGTAAGATGCAAGCTGCCAAGCGTCTGCCTAGAAAATCCCATATATGCTCGATGGGATTGAGATCCGGAGATCGTGCCAGCCAATCCATACGTTCAATATCCTCACTCTCTAAGAGCTGTTCGGCAGCTACTGGGCGATGACATGGTGCATTGTCGTCCATGAAAAGGAACTGCGGACCCATAGCGCCTCTAAAAAGACGCACGTATGGAAGAAGGATCTCGTTACAATAACGGGTCCCGTTGACTGAACCTGCGTCGAAGATGTGAAGGTCTGTACGACTACCAAGCATGATGCCTCCCCAAACGAGAACACCGCGACCTCCATACCTGTCCCTTTCAATGATGTTCGAGGGATGATTGCGGCTTCCCCACTCTCTCCAGATGAGTATGCGATGAGAATCGCTACTCATACTGAATCTGCTCTCATCTGTAAAGAGTACTCGTCCCCATTCCTTGGCTCTCCAATTCCAGTGTTCCCGGCACCACAGAGAACGCCTTCTCCGATGGGCAGGCGTTAGAGGTACACACCGTATAGAGCGTCGTGCAAACAGACCACCACCGTGCAGTCTTCAGGCCACGGTAAAACGCGATATCGGTCGTCCAGTCGCCTGTGTCGTGTGTCTAGCGATTTCTCCCACTGTCTGCCGCCTGCTTCTTCAGGCCTGTAAGACAATATACCGGTCATCTGCGAGTGTGGTTCCTCGTTGACGACCACTACTGAACCCCCGGATAGCTGTTCCTGTAATTTGAAATTGTCTCCAAAGTCGTGAAACGATGCTGTGAGCACAATTCCGGACTCTGCAGCCAAACTTGTCACACTGCGGCCTTCCTCCAACTTCCCAATGATTCGACCTCGGGTAAAAGCATCCAGATGTCGTCTAACAGATTGATTATTCGCCATTTCTCGCTGAGGCAGCAACTCGGTGTGATTTTAACTGCTATACGGCGTGCAATCTCTTTGCCAGAAATACTGATCTCACACCGACAACACGCTTTATACTACTCAGACACTCTCGCAATACATCTGCCTGCATATCTGCCCATGTGCTACCGTACATCACCTTACATAATCTCCTGATTGGTCTTTCTGTCCGCTCTGCCTCTTCGTTCAGCTAATATGCTAATTTTTCGACTTCGTCCTTAATTTTTGCACACCAGTGTATATATATATATATATATATATATATATATATATATATATATATATATATATATATATATATATATATATATATATATATACAGGGTGTCGCAAAAGGTCGTTTACAAACTTAACATGCTGGTCTGTCATATCATGATGAACAAGATTTACATAGGAACATGTGTTCGCAAACGCAATGCTGGCGCACTCCATGCACACAAAGTCAGACACTAAAGGATGCACAACATGTCACATATCTATTATACAAAGACGGTTTTATACAACATTTTCGTCTTTTAGGAAAGCTTAAAGCAGTTGCTAAAATTTGAGTCCTGCCAGCTCTCATAATCACGTTGCAACGATAACGCAGCGATCAGAGAAATCTTGTCAGAATGGATCGTTATTACGACGGTCGGTACTTCGTTCGTTGCGACGGTGTCTGACAGTTAAAGGCAGCAAATTTCAACAACAGCTATAAGCCTTCCTTGAAAACTAAAATGTTGTGTAAAATCGTCTTTGTGTAATAAATATGCGACATGTTCTGCATCCGTTAGTGCCTGACTTGGTGTGCGTAGTGCGCCAGCATTGGGCTTGCGAACGTATGTTACTATGTAAATCTTGTTCATCATGATATGGCAGACCAGCATGTTAAGTTTGTAAACGACCTTTTGGGACACCCTGTATATATATATATATATATATATATATATATATATATAATAAAAATTTGCAGTTACTTCCCTTTACCTTTTTACGCCAGCGTAGCTCATACTGCTATTACAAGCCCATCGGTAATTAGCTTTTGCTTTTTTCACAAATTATTGCCTCTGAAGCGTGTGTGCCAAGTTGCATAATGTGCACAAGAATTAAAATGTACCATTCACTTTTCAAATAAATAATTATTTCGCAAATAATCAGTTTTTTTTTATCCTTTTTAATGTAATCAAAAAATGTAAACAAGATCGCATGAGTATTTGAACGCCCATTAGAAAGAAAGAACGCACCAATCAAAATATAAATTGTCGCTTAAACTAAGAAAACAGAATAAAGTAATGAACATATTTTTAAAAAAAAAGCGAAACAAATTGCTGATGAAAAATCCTTGGTTGAGATTGAATATTTCTTTTCTGCACTGCAAAAAAAAAGCTGTTGTTTTTACAGTAAAATACTGGCAGCTCGCATTCCAAAGAAAAACTGCAAAAATTACAATTCTAAACTGTAAAATTAGCAGTAATATACTG